>NC_134359.1:64384715-64402215 GCF_048569485.1 Anomaloglossus baeobatrachus
TGTGTTTGGCACTCCCTCCAGCAGATCGGTCTCGGGATTAGCCTACCCTGGCCCAGAGAGGTCCACTTCTACTCGCTCGGAGGCCACCAAGGAAGGTCCGACCTGTCCAGCTTCTACAGGGCCCTCAGCCCCCTCTCTTGGATATGGTTACCACTTTGGGAACGGATATTACAGCTGTCGCATGTCTCATGGTGTAGGTCTGCAGCAGAACCCTCTGAAGTCCACCAGCCATGCCTCCATAGGAGGTTTCCCAGTGGAGAAATACATGGACGTGTCTAGTCTGGCCAGTACCAGTGTTCCCAGCAGTGAGGTGCCATCAAGGGCCAAGGAAGTGTCTTATTTTCAGGGCTACACTAACCCCTATCAGCATGTGCCTGGATACTTAGATATGGTGTCATCATTTAGCTCTGGGGAGCCCAGACATGAGACCTATATATCAATGGAGGGCTACCAGTCCTGGACTTTGGCTAATGGTTGGAACAGTCAAGTTTATTGTCCAAAGGACCAGGCTCAAGCCCCTCATTTCTGGAAGTCGTCTTTTCCAGGTATGAGTAAGTTTAACGTGCTGTGCCTTGTGGGGAGTTACACTAACAGACCCACTCTCATGGAGCAAGAATTCATGTATGCAGGAATTGACCAGCTGGATTCTAAATAGTAGTGTATACAAGTAATGTAGACTCTGCCTGTCCCCTGTGTACCTGTCCTCACTGTACATGTAGTGTATACTCATCAGGAAATTCTATTCTTCCATGTGTACATGTAGTGTATACGCAACATGATATTCTATTATTCCATCTGTACATATAGTGTATACTCACCATGATATTCTATTCTTCCATGTGTACATGGAGTGTATACTCTTTATATTCTATTCTTCCATGTGTACATGTAGTGTATACTCATTATATTCTATTCTTCCATGTGAACATGTAGTGTATACTCATTATATTCTATTCTTCCATGTGAACATGTAGTGTATATTCACCATGATATTCTAATCTTCCATCTGTACATATAGTGTATAATCATTATGTTCTATTCTTTCATGTGCACATGTAGTGTATACTAATCATATTCTATTCTTCCATGTGTACATTTAGTGTACAGTCATCAGGATATTCTATTCTTCCATGTGTACATTTATTGTATACTCACACATGGAAGGACATGTATACTCATACATGGAAGAATATTCTATTCTTCCATGTGCACATGTAGTGTATACTTATCAGTATATTCTATTCTTCCATATGTACATGCAGTATATAATTAATATATTCTATTCTTACATGTGTACATGTAGTATATACTCCTTATATTCTATTCTTACATGTGTACATGTAGTATATACTCCTTATATTCTATTCTTACATGTGTACATGTGTACTCATTATATTCTATTCTTACATGTGTACATGTAGTATATACTCCTTATATTCTATTCTTACATGTGTACATGTGTACTCATTATATTCTATTCTTACATGTGTACATGTAGTATATACTCCTTATATTCTATTCTTACATGTGTACTCATTATATTCTATTCTTACATGTGTACATGTAGTATATATTCATTATATTCTATTCTTCCATGTGTACATGTATTCTACACCCATAATAGTATTCTGTCTTTATTTACATTAGTGTATTCCCACATTTACATTCTGATCTTCTGCCTGTACATTGGTAGTGTTTATTCTCTTAATAGGAGTTTATTCAGTGCATATCCCTTGTATTTTATTCATACTTGTGATAGTTCAGAAGTAATATTTATTTACTGCATTCTCTGCGATGTAGTGAATGCTCCTTATAATTATAGTTTTTGTTGAATTAGTACATATTTTGGAGGTATTCTTTCTTTACTTGTTTCTAGTTAATTCATATTTGTAAGTGCATTATATTATTACTTGTGTACAAGCATTGATTAACTCTCCTGTAGCTATATACTGTATATTCCTCTTTTTTTGTTACTCTCACTTCTATACCAGGGATTCATAATCACGGTTTATTCCAATATCGATTGTTACATTAGAAAATACGTCTTGATAATCATATACCAGTAGTGTATACCCTTAATGTCCTCTGTTATCTGCTGTATATAAGTAATGCCCTTCTCTGCAGTACTGCAGATTCCTCAGGGTTATGCCTTTCTACTGATCTACAATTAGTTCTTAGTTCTAATTTTATAACTATCATCACAGGTAGATAATTAGTGTATAGTAAGAATGTATTCTGCTATCAGTGGTATTGGAATAATGGCTAGTCATAATGATATGATGGTATCACTGCCATATCAGTAATGGATAGTGATGAATGTTTTATATGTTAATAACTGGTATGGAGCAGTACATCAATATAATTACACTCATATATCAGATACATGATTTGTGTATAATCAGAAGTGTATTGTAATAATATGTACACACACTATGTATTCTGTTATCTCTTCAGTACAATAATAGCACACTCCAAATTTATTTTATTATCTCTGGTATACACCTTATATTTTCTTTTAACTTCCAAATATACCTAATGTAGTCTATTATCTCTGGTATACACCTTATATATTCTGCTCTCTCTGGTATATAACTATTGTATCACATTATCTTTAGAACATTTAATATATTCTAATATATCTGGTATAGACCTTATATATATATTATGATCTCTGGTGTACACCTATTGTACTATATTATATCTGCTATACACCTAATCTATTATATTTATGGTATGCACCTATTGTATTATTATATTATCTCTTGTATATACCTAATCTGTTCTATTATATTTGCTATGGACCTCATATATTCTGTTATCTCTGGTATATACCTAATATATTCTATTATTTCTTGTATACACCTAATGTATCATATTATCTCTGGTATGTACTTTATATATTCCATTATTTCTGGTATACACCTAATATTTTCAATTATCTCAGGTTATATACTATATTATGTCTGGTATATACTTAGATATTCTATTACCTCTTGTGTATACCTTATTTATTCTATGCTCTGTGAAATATACCTTATATATTGTAATATCTCTGTTATATACTTATATATTCTATTATCTCTGGTATATACCTTCTATAGCCTTTTATCTCTAGCATATACCTTACATATTATATTATCTCTGATATATACCTTAGATATCTCTAGCATATACCTTACATATTTTATTATCTTTGATATACACCTTACATATTTTATTATCTCTGGTATATACCTTATACATTGTAATATCTTTAGTATATGCTTATATATTCTATTATCGCTGGTATGCACCTTACATATTCTATTATCTCTAGTATATACCTTACATATTCTATTATCTCTAGTATATACCTTACCTATTATTATTATAATAATAATAATAATAATCATCATCATTCTATTCTATCCTATTCTATAATCTCTGGTATATACCTTATATATTGTAATATATCTGGTATATTTTTATATATTCTATTATATCTGGTATATACCTTACATATTCTATTATCTCTGGTACATACCTTATATATTCTATTATCTCTAGCATATTCCTTACATATTCTATTATCTCTGGTATACACCTAATATATTATATTATCTCTGGTATATACCTTATATATTGTATTATCTCTGGTATATACCTTACATATTCTATTATCTCTGGTATACACCTAATATATTATCTCTGGTAAATACCTTATATATTGTATTATCTCTTGTATATACCTTACATATTCTATTATCTCTGGTATATACCTAATATATTATATTATCTCTGGTATATACCTTATATATTCTATTATCCCTGACACACACCTGATCTGCTTTATTATCACTTCTGTACCAGTTTTGCACACTCGCAAATATATTCTGTATATACACACTTTATATGATCATAGCTAATATTTTAATTAGCTAATATATTATATTTTATTTTAGTTTTTACTTCTCTTTTTGCTATACTGACTGGCCTTTGTGTTCTTTATGTATATATTATTATTATTATTATTATTATTATTATTATTATTATTATTATTATTATTATTATTATATTATACAGTGTTGTAGTCTTTTTCTTAATCCACTGTGTATCTTTTTACTCCTCTTGTAGGAGATGTCTCCTTGAACCAACCAGACATGTGTGTGTACAGACGAGGGAGGAAGAAGAGGGTGCCCTACACCAAGCTGCAACTGAAGGAACTAGAAAACGAATATGCCATTAACAAGTTCATTAACAAGGACAAGAGGCGGAGGATATCAGCCACAACCAACCTCTCAGAGAGACAGGTCACCATATGGTTTCAAAACAGGAGAGTAAAGGACAAGAAAATAGTATCGAAACTAAAGGACAATATTTCCTGATCATCAACAAAGCACTTACTGTACATTCACAGGAATCTATGTCACGATGTCCTCCAGGTGCTCCATCCATGACTTCAGATTATTTTAATATTTAGATTTTTTTTTATTATTATTATTTCCCCCCCAGTCATGATCTGAACTTCTGGTTTCGGTCCAGTACTACTTGCATGGACGATCTGGTGTCTGATCCCTTGTTTAATTTTTGTAAATTATTGTATTGATCACGAATGTTATATGTTGACCATCAAGCTGTATTATTCTGTCTCAGGAAATTTGTCAACAAAAAGCAATATATTGTTCAGGATCTACAATTCAGGATCTCCCCCATGGTTATACCTGCATGTTTTATGTCTCTATATTCTGGTGCCTTTCAATAATCATGTGGGTGGTTTACTTTTCATGCCACCCAAAAAAAAAAAAAAAGTTGTACAGTTCTATCACGTCATCATTAGATCTATTTCATTAAAATATATTTAGATTTGAACAGGTTCAAACAGTATTTAAAACATTGAAATAAAAGCAGATTGGGTGATACGTGGTCACATGGGCATTTCCAGCAATATTTTTTTTTATTCTGTTGTAGATATATCTACATTCTCCATTGTCTGATAATATATGTTCATACATTTGAAATGGATAATTGAAAAAAAAAACTATTTTTATAAAATATTTTCTTTACCAAGAATTCTATTTATTATTGACTCCTCCCTTGACATCGATGAACTATGCAATTATTGTTGTATCTCACATTGGATGATAACTAAGTTATGATCGTTTCTTCCTGACTTCACAGATACATAGCATTGAATGCCAGATGTTTATTACCTATTATGTTCATCATGCAGCTGCTGTCATTTTCTCTACATTGAAGGATTTTCTCTTATGGCACTTATATCATTGTCAATATAATTTCCAAGTGAATACATGGGACATTTACTATTGTGACCTTTGTGTTAAATAAAAGCTGTATTTCAGTTTCTTTTAATAAAATTGTACAATGCTTTTTAGTATTTTGTAGGATGAATTCATTTAATTTTTGAGAAGTTAATATTTAGTAATTATTAGCATAGCTATGACAATAAACTATTTTGCTGGCTGGGTGTGCTGGGGTTTGTAGTGCCTGCAGATACTGTACAGGACGTGTGCTACCGTTACAAGCAGACTATCATGCAAGAATATACTAAACAAATATATATATATATATATATATATATACAGAGTATATATATTCTACATGTGTAAATATATACGCACACTACAAGATAGATAGATAAATAGATACATAGATACATTGATATTATACATAGATATAGATAAATAGATACATGATGGATAGGTAGATATAGATTATACATAGATATAGATAGATGATAGATAGATAGATAGATAGATAGATAGATAGATAGATAGATAGATAAATAGATAGATGATAGATAGATGATAGATGATAGATAGATAGATAGATAGATAGATAGATAGATAGATAGATAGATAGATAGATAGATAGATGGATATACAGATAGATACTAGATGGATGGATGGATGGATAGATAGATAGATGGATGGATGGATGGATAGATAGATAGATAGATAGATAGATAGATAGATAGATGGATGGATGGATGGATAGATAGATAGATAGATAGATAGATAGATAGATAGATAGATGGATAGATGGATAGATAGATAGATAGATAGATAGATAGACAGATAGATAGTAGATGGATGGATGGATGGATAGATAGATAGATAGAAAAGATAGATAGATAGATAGATAGATAGATAGATAGATAGATAGATAGTACATGGATGGATAGATAGAGGGAGAGATAAATAAATAGATATATGGATATATGGATAGAGATAATAGATAATAAATAGATAGATATTGGATAGATAGAAAAATACATAGAGATATCTACAGATAATAGATACTTAGATCAATAGACAGATAATAGGTGATAGATAGATAGATAGATAGATAGATAGATAGATAGATAGATAGATAGATAAATAGATAGATAGATGATAGATAGATGCAACCAAAGGAAAAAGCTCATCACTTGTAAGTTCTTGTGCGCACGCTGCGTTTATTGCTGCGTTTTTTAGCGGGTCTTTTTTGTGCAGTATGGTCCTAAAACTGCATGCATTTCCTTCCCTAAAGTCTATGAGATTTCAATTTTTCATTACGCACGTTGCAGCTTTTTTTTTTTTTTTTGCTGCGTCTTTGTGGTGACCAAATGATGCAGCTTGTCAATTCTTTCTGCGTTTTGTTTTTTTCCAGCGTTTATCAGCCTTCCCAGTCAATAGATCTGACTTAACTAAACGCACTGGGGAAAAAACGTGGCACAAATGCATGCCGAGGGTCCGGGGTTTTTTTAGCCCAAAAACGTGCATTTTTGTGCAGCGTGCGCACATTAGGCACCAAACCGCTTGTGTAAACCTAGTCTCCTATGGAGTTGTTAAAAGTTGTATGCAGTTGTATATAGCTGTAGCTGTCTATGTAGATGGAGGACTTGACAATGGGAAGGGATTTGTTTCAAGAAAACAAGCCTGCGACTGGGGAAGGAGACAAGCTACTAGGAGGTATTTATCCCCAGGCTAAACTTCTGCAATAAACTTCACCAGATAATGAAAGAAAAAAACACTGCTCTCTGCTTGGAGGAGGCCCAGCTATTCCCCTCTGTGCTTTGATAATTGAAGAAAGGCAAGATCCCAGAGCTCGTTCTTTCTTTGTTTTATGTTTATCAGATCTTTGCGGTAGATAATTAATTTCCAATGCTTAGGAAGTATATATATATATATATATATATATATATATATATATACACACATATATATATATATACATAGATATATATATATTTACTATATATATGTATAACCTCCTGATATAATGCATAGTCAGCCTACGCTTGCGTTTACCATTCAAGATAAACTAATGCCTGAAAAATAGACTAATTTGAAGTCCCTGTTTTTTTAGTTACAATTTTACTTATTACTTCTATATTCATTGGTGCACTTTTTTTTTTCTTTTTGGGTACTTAAAAATGTACCAGATCATCATGCTCAAATCTGTCTTTCATTTATAAAAAGAAATTATTATTATTAGTATTATTATTATTATTATTAATAATAATAATAATAATAATAATAGAATCTGGATATTCCATGAATCTATAGTTTTTCAATGTCAACAGTTTTGCACAAAAAAGGCTTTTATATTGGCAAATGGATAAAACCTTTCTCTTTCCAGCTGAGGACAAAATAAGGAGCACTGGATTATTATTATTATTATTATTATTAATAATAATATTCTGTTACTTGTGTTCAGTGTGAAAGTGTCACATGGATCCAAGCACAACATACAGAGAATCACTAGATATCTATAGAATCTATAGAATCACTAGATGTAACTATAGAACATTCAGAACTGATATCTAGAGAGGAGTATAGTGAAAAGATAAAAAGAAAGCTTGTGTATTGGGGCAGGACATTTTATTATTTGTCTGGATTGGAAACTTGTGATTCAGAAATAAAGCTGCGGTGACTAGACAGATATTCACAAAGGAGCAATGGAAAAATTTCGAATGCTCCTACTCACAGTATTCTGTGGGTATATGGAGACAAACACATGGAAATTAATTGAATAATACAATGAAGATATACAGAACAATCGGAAATATGTGGAGGGAAGAAATTTACTATTTGTAGTATTCTGGAACGTGTCAAGCCACGTAGCATCATGAATTTGTGATCCAAGACTTGAAGGTATTTATTTCTAATAGAAAGGAAGAAACCACTGTATAGAGAATAAAAGATTTGAAAGGAAATAATAATAATATTAATAATAATAAGAAGAGTTATTTAATGTTTCTGTATATAACAACATACATGATTGCAATACATTATCTATTTATATACTTTTCTTATTTTTAGTCGTTTTATTTATTTATTTTTTTTCAAATAATATTCAAGCGAAAAGTAACCCTATTGTGTGTATAAGCTCATATTTTCTATTAGATAGATGAGCCATTTGCCTAAAAAATATGATGCATTATGTAACATACTTACATACACATGCAAAAAAAAAAACAAAAAACAATAGACCCACAGGATGGACACAGAGATGCAATTCAAATGCGTAAATGGCCGCCCTTGACCTTGCAGAATGAGATTTGTATTTATTCTCTACATATTGATGGCTACTTGGCCTTGAAACTGAACCTGGCTCTTCTGCAACAGAAGAGAATGGACGACCATGCACCTAATATTTCTATAGAAGTCATATCACTATGCAGACATCTCCTTATCTGCATAGCTCACCCTTTAGAATGGCTTTTATATCCTTACAATTCTTTGTAAAACAGCATCCAGCCGTCTCACCATAAATCTGCTAAACCGCTGAAAATGGAAATTGAACTCTGGAATTTCAAGTAGCGCTGCAGAGAAACTGCGCGGGATGGAACCAGTCCGCCACCTGCTGGCCGCACCGCGTAATCACAGGGATTGGAACAAAATCTCGCCATTTTCTTACTATACCTTCCTGATATATCATTCTGTAATAAAATGACAAGTCTGCAAGTGTTTCTCCTACTGCAATGATAGGGTAAGATTTGTTCTAAGCATAATTTTTCATTCTTCGTGCCTTCATAAATACCAAGTGCAATTATTGAATATTCTATGAATTAGATTAATTATTTGACGTCAGCTTCTCTTATGTTGACTTTTTGTTATCTTCAAAAATGAATTTCAATCTTTTCTATATAGGCAGATATATGACATTATCGTGGCGTAATCAGTTTTAATTATACATGTATATGTCTTGAAGGTAGATCTGAAAGTTAGCAGTGGTGACTACGACATTACCTTTATCAAGATCGCCAAAATATTCTTATCACTACTCACAGCTGTGATATATACTGGTCAATCTGGATTTTTACCATTTGAAAGTGGATAACAGCACTGATAATTAAAAAAAAGTAAATAAAAGTTACTGGCGCAGTAGAAAATATACTAATCTATATCATATATATTACTATCAACTATCTATTTACCTATCTATTATCTATTTATCTATCTGTCTGTCTATCTATTGTCAAAAGTAAGGACTTTATTAGCCCATCGCTATAGGATTGTAAAATCAGTACTTTGCACACTTGGAACTTTGCGTTGCTGCCTTGTTTTATTTTATTTTTTTCTCTTTCTGAATTTATATAGCAAACATCATATAGCTGGATCCTGAGGCTTGAAACAAAACTTACCGGATACTCAGGATACTCAGTCCTGTTCTGCTTTTTTATTAAGCTTTTTACTATATATATATGTGTGTGTGTGTATATATATATATATATATATATATATATATATAATCCATTATCCATTGTATTGTGTATAATATATATATTTACGTATATAATATATATATATATGCTTTTTAAATCCAGCCTTATATATATATATATATATATGTATTATATAAAAAGGCTGTATATATATATATATATATATATATATATACACAGCCTTTTTTTATATATATATATATATATATATATATATATATATATATATATATATATATAAAAGGCTGGATTTAAAAAGCATATATATATATATATACGTAAATATGTATATTATACACAATACAATGGATAATGGATTTCTTTATACAGCACAGACATATTTGTCCGCATTTAAAATAAACAAAAGAAAATTATCAAACACAAACAGCGTCGGTAAGAATCTGCCGAGGGAACTAATCACAAAGGAAGTATCTAGCTAGCTATTACACTATGCCATATCTATATTTTCATGTCATATTAATTGCTGCGGTTACTATATTCTCATTATTTTTGTTATGGTTAATATTCTTTAGAACTGTGACGTCATTATTATTTTTCGTAATCACTGTATAATGTGAAAGGTAATGAGTGGATGAATACATACATGCGCTAATCAGTATGTTTACACCAAAGAATTGACACGACAGATAAAGAAGGAATGAGAACTCTACTTTCTATCTTCCTTTACTTATTTCTTTCTTCCTTCCGTTCTTACCTACTTTAATTCTTTCTTTCTATATTCCCCTTTTACTTTCCTTTTTTATTTCTTACTGTTGATCTATCGTTCTTTCCTCCTTCCTTTCTATAGTTTTTTCTTTCTTTCTTTTTTTATCTTTTTTATTTATTTCTATCTATTTATCTATATTTCTTTCTTTCATTCGCTCTTTCTTTCTTGCTTCTCTTTATTCCCTTTTTTACTTTTTTCATATTTCTTTTTCTTCTTTCTTTCCTTTTTTGTCTTTCTTTCTTTCTTTCTTTCTTTCTTCCTTCCCATATCTCATGAGTACACATATACATTGGGATAAATTACATAATCTGAAACAGCCATGTGAGATTTAACCCTTTGGTGGACTTACGAAGCCTTTTTTTCAGGGGGCGGTGGCTTTGTTTTATAAACCTTCCTATTAGGTGGATCTTCTTGCTATAACTCCTGCGTTACTTTAGGGCAGGAGTGGTGAGCAGAGTGTCATGTCTTGTCTCCCAAATGGCGTACCCCAATACCCGTGCTGATACAGAAATGTAATTTTCTTGCTATGTTTACTATGGTAATATAACTTACCAGAAATAAGAAAGAAAGAGAGGAGAGAGAGAGAGCGAGAGAGAGAAGAGAAAGAAAGAAAAAAAGAAAGGAGAGGGTGTGAGAGAGAGAGAGGAGGAGAGGGAGGGAGAGGAGGAGGAGAGGTAGAGAGACAGACACACAGACATAGAGAAACCTAGAGAGACAGGGACACAGAGATAAAAACAGAAAGACAGAGAGAAACAGATAGACAGAAAGAGATAAACGGAGAGAAATAGAAAAACAAAGACAGAAAGAGAGAGGCACAGACAGACAGATAGACATAGAGGAAGTCAGCTTCTCCCCAGAAGGCCCATTCGTTCTGCAGAGAATGGAATAAAGCTGGGGAATAGTCATGGAATCCTGGAAGATAATGCAGCTGTCTGGAGCCATCATGAGGTTGCTATTATCTATGGGAAAAGTAAAAGATGACTTCTACCTTCTTTATGCTGAGTGCAGTAAATACTGAGCTCTGTGCTTCATATAGGGACATAAATATAAATAATGACAATTAAAGACATAAGATGGACAAAACCGAACCTCCAGGATGCAAGGAAATGCACTGAATAAAATGCCTGATTGGGTCCTGAGCTTTGTGTGCAGTGAATGCAGAGTCTAAAAGGACAGGAATGCGGCCACTTGAACGTGACTGGACAGCAGCCATCACAGCACTCTGCCTTTGGCCTTTACATAAGGACAAGCTGCAAAGTGTGAAAGAAATGATCCTTCTCCATCATACGAGTGTCATGTAACTGTCTACATATGTGGCTCACACACATCTGCAGTCACTGGTGCACACACCTTATTTTCCTGTTCCTGTTCTTTCTTTTCTTAATGTTTTCCCTTGTTTAGTCTTTGTCTCGTTGAGCTTCTATTCAGTCTGAGAGACCCCGACCCCCACTACACTCCCAGCCTCCTTAAGGAATATACAGAGACAAAAGGAGACTTATAAAAGGGAGAACTAAAGAGAGAGAGACAAACTGGATTATTAGTGGCAGTAGAGATCCAGATCTAGCAGAACTGAACCTGATAATAACCTGCAGTGTGGCGTGGAGTGTGGATTGTGGATTCCCTATGTGATGCACATCACGATGTCATATGATAAACAGCTCTCTCAGGACTATGAAATTAAAACCCAACACTCTCTATCTATCTATCTATCTATATATCATCTATCTATCTATCTATCTATCTATCTATCTATCTATCTATCTATCTATCATGTATCTATCTATCTATCATGTATCTATTATCTATCTATATATCTGTCTATCTATATATTATCTATCTATCTAGCTATCTATCTATTATCTAACTATCTTCAATCTATATGTATAGTTTATCCTTCATCAATTTATTGAGCATAAAACCATGCACATAATGTAAATTCACAACAATACATAAGAGATTATATAATAATAATATACTACAGTGTATCGCAAACATATATATTCTCTATCACGCTCCCTGTATGTGTATGTATATATATATATATATATATATATATATACATATATCTGTATGTATATATATATATATATATATATACATACACACACATGCATACATACACACGTATAGAATGGATAGATACTATTATAATTAGCATTTAAATATAATTACTATATATATATATATATATATATACATATATAAATATATGTATATTTATATATATTATAACCTAGGCTGTATCAACATGTACAAGTGTAGTGGTTATATTTAAACGCTATAACTAAATTACTACACTGGTCTCGATCTATCCATCCATCCATCCATCCATCCATCCATGATGTATCTATCTACCTATTATCTGTCCATCCTTCTATCTCTCTGTCTATGTATCTATCTATCTACCCATTCATCTATCTATTTAACTAGCCATTCATCTAGCTATCTATCTACATTCATCTATCTATTTATACTCTATCCATCATCAATATATTCACCATATATCAAACTTTGCACATATTACATAAAATACAAGATAGTTGATAGGATATTATCATTTTCATCTATCTGTCATTACATAAAATCTGCCAACTAACATATCTATGCTAAATAACTATTGGAAGTGTTATAGAATATTAGAGTATTCTTTACGTTCCATTCATAAACAAAAAAAGTGTGTGTGTGTGTGTGTGTGTGTGTGTGTGTGTGTGTGTGTGTGTGTGTGTGTGTGTGTGCATACATCTGTGTGATGTCCATACCCACAGTGAATGCTTGTCCTAGCACTTGTATCATTACATGTGGCAGAGCTCTGTCATTAGTACATACATAGTGGCGGTTGTGTCCCATTGACTTTCCCTTTGCCGTTGCACTTGGTAAACAATTAAATGGCTTTACCATGTGTAAGTGCAATGTGGGTGTTGTTTCAACTTCCACCATAATACGCCAAGTGTCTCCGAATTGTCTGTAGTCTTCTTTTTTTTCTTTATTTTTCTCAAACGCCCTGTGGCTTCCTTGATACATGGTCCTGTACGAATACAACCCACTGGTGCAAGGATATTACACTTATAATTATGAATTCTATGTGAGTAAGATTTTTATTCAGAATGTTTCTATTTCTCTCTGTAATAAGTTATGTATTGGCTGGTACAATAGTTCGTATACTTATATATCCAGATGTTAAGGAGAACTTACTATACGTGTGTGTGTGTGTGTGTGTGTGTGTGTGTGTGTGTGTGTGTGTGTGTGTGTGTGTTTGTGTGTGTGTGTGTGTGTGTGTGTGTGTGTTTGTGTGTGTGTGTGTGTGTGTGTGTGTGTGTGAAGCATTCAGAATACATCCGTGTACAAGTGGAATAGCTATTATGATATGTATACTAATGTGTAGTATTCTATATGATTATTACACAATGATTAATATAACACTGACAATTGGAAGTCGCTTTACTTTGCGCTAGCTATAACCTGTATACAGAGTATATAGATAGTGCAGAAAATGCTGAACACATAAAAAAGTAATTGAAGTATGAGTGCAGATGTATGATAATAGAAAATAATACTTTTTCGCACACAGTAAAGACTTCGAGACATTTTGACTGATAGACATACTTATTATTGTGAAGTTTATAAGATATGTGTTTAATTACTATTTTTTGTGTGCATCAATATTATCACTTCTTGACTTTTAATTTAGAGGATAGATAGATTAATAAATAGATAATAGATAATAAATAGATGGATAGAGGGATGGATGGATGGATAGATAGATAGCTAGATAGATCATAGAGATATAATAAATAGATAGGATGGATAGATAGTTAGATAACAGATAGTTGGATAGTTAGATAACAGATTGATAGATTGATAGCTTGATAGATAGAATTATTAATAGATATGTAATAGATAATAAATAGATGGATAGAGGTATATATATATATATATATATATATATATATATATAAGATAGATAGATAGATAGAAGAATGGATCGTTAGATAACAGATGGATACATAGATAGATAGAAGGATGGATAGATAGTTAGATAACAGATAGATAGATAGATAAATAGATAGATACTGGATAGATACTGGATAGATCGATAGATAGATAGATAAATAGATAGATACTGGATAGATACTGGATAGATCGATAGATAGATAGATAGATAGATAGATAGATAGATACTGGATAGATACTGGATAGATCGATAGATAGATAGATAAATAGATAGATACTGGATAGATACTGGATAGATCGATAGATAGATAGATAAATAGATAGATACTGGATAGATACTGGATAGATCGATAGATAGATAGATAGATAGATAGATACTGGATAGATACTGGATAGATCGATAGATAGATAGATAAATAGATAGATACTGGATAGATACTGGATAGATACTGGATAGATAGATAAATAGATAGATACTGGATAGATACTGGATAGATCGATAGATAGATAGATAGATAGATAGATAGATAGATAGATAGATAGATAGATAGATAATGATAGATAGATAGATTGCACCTCAAGAACTTAACATTTCTGTATGACTGGATGAATATAATAACACATTGATGGTGGATGATCTATTGATCCACTGATAGATGCTGGGCTCTGCAGCAGTAGAGTCAGGCAGCTCCAGTCTAGACTGCACCTCCAGGTCTGAGGCAAATGGTGAGAGCTGCATGTAGTGTGCAGCTGCTTGGACTCACATATGTTTAAGTGGTAGAAGACATGGTGGCAATGGCAGCTAAACAAGCAGAAGCCCTACATTGTGCACAGGAAGGGGGAAGCTTTTCTTGCAGAACTGTGGTGCAATAAATGAAATGAGTCACAATCTCTTCTCCAGTCAGTTTTTACGAGAGCAGCCAGACAGCGTCTGTTCACGTTCTGCAGATACTGGGGGCGCCATAACAAAGTTAAGGTCAAGTTAGTGTCTTATCTTGGGTGGCACAAACTAAAAGCTGGCTATCTCCTCTGCCCTTATACACATATGTAGACTCACATAGATACATGCATAGATTGTTGTCTGCCAGCACTAGTAATAATATTGATGCATCACTAGAAGCAGAGAAATGTCACTGAGAGCCACCTACCTGCCCAGTGAGAGAATGGGCACAGATGATGCATCGAGACATCTAAAGGTAATGTGCTGACTGTGTACTGGACCTACTGTACTGGACTTATGTCTTCTGTCTGTTCTATGTGTGGCACAAGGGTCTATCAGGAGCAGTGATATATGGGGAGTGGAGATATGGGGATGTGGAGGTGTGCATCTTGTTTGTGTGCTGCTGCTTTCTCTGTACATATACAGCCATAATAGAAAGTTCTCATCATGTGCACACAACACAGGGGCTCCAGGAGAAGCTCAGGCAGAGACTCACTGCTGACTGAGGATCCTTGTGTTCATTATGTGTGTGTCAACTATATAGTTTGTAAATAGCGATTAAAGTGCTTGAGCTATTCTGTCTACAGTTCGTGTGTGGTTAATTTCGTGTAGAAAGTGTATATATATATATATATATATATATATATATATATATATATATACTCACATATTTATATATACATGTATATATATATATATACATATCTATACATATATACGTACACACATGTTTATATATACACGCATATACACACAATATACATACACGCATATACACACACATATATATTATATATATATATATATATATATATATATACATATGCACATACATATATATATTTGCTCAGTCAACTTTCTACACAGAATTAGCCACACACAACCTGTGGACAGAAGAGTTTAGTACTTTAGTCGCTGTATTTTATGTTTGTCAGAACCGAACAGTTTTGAAAAAATTACGAAGTTGTTTCCATATATGTCGCTTTATAGAATCCTCGCACTTCTACCTGTGTGTGTATTGTGTGTCTGACACATGCACAAACTGTGCACAAATATTATTAATGTAGAATCTGATGTTGTATTTGTACCTTATTAAATGCAATCGTATGGCGCAAACTCAGACACAACTCTCATCAACATATAGCACACAGTTTAAAAACATTAATTTTGTTTCTTTATCATCTATCTCTCTATCTAACTCTACCTATCTATCAATCTACCGTCTTTACGTCTGTCTGTCCATACAACTATCCATCTAACCAACCAACTCTATATATGTATATATATATATATATATATATATATATATATATATATGCACGTGTGTGAAAAACACCTATGCATTATCTCTCACTATATATATATATATATATATATATATATATATATATATATATATATATATATATATATATGTCTATCGCCTTTTTTTTACCTAACATGTCTGTTTTGTAGTTAAGGTTAATCAACATTATTTATATTCGTACAAAGCATGTTGATGAAACTCAGTAGGTAGCACAAGTTTTTTTTTTTCCTTGTTATTTGTACACTGTTGTATGTAATATGTATGTTTTGGTGAAGGGTAGCTTGTACAGAATATTTGTGGTTGGAGTCAGAGTTGTGTTCCTCACTTGTGTATTCTGCAGATCTCATGCTTTCTGGTAGGGCCAGTCTGGCCATATGTACGTGGAATATTATTGTGAAATTATTAATATTATTTTTTTCTCCAGACGACTTGTGCATTGTATTATCTCTTTGGTCTGTTTTCCTCCCGTATTTGTCTGTTTACACATATCTGTACTTATTGCAGATCGCAACGTATTTTTACTGACGAATTGTAAATGTGTTTGATATCTATTCCACTAGCGAGTTTTCACCCACTTTTTCTTTTATCATAGAAGACGTATATGTCAATTGCATGTGTAAAATAGCACGCCTGCATCATAGTGGTTATATCGATGATATACTCTCATGCATTACTGCTGCTGATGCCATTAGGTTTGATGATTGTATCACATTTGTATCTATTGAACTGTGCAGTCTCTAATGGCAGGGATATGTATGTGTGTGTGTGTGTGTGTGTGTGTGTGTGTGTGTGTATGTGTGTGTGTGCGTGTGTGTGTGTGCGTGTGTGTGTGTGTGTGTGTGTGTATATATGTGTGTGTGTGTGTAT
>NC_134359.1:64407215-64422215 GCF_048569485.1 Anomaloglossus baeobatrachus
ATAGTTATACTTGTATTTTTATTTATTTAACCTTTTTTTGTACGAATATATACATCCAGTGCCTGAACATAGTCACATTAAATACAAATGCCGCATTGAGTGCTAAATCTCAAATGTCCACAAGAGGGCGACTGTTGCACTGCAAATAGCTAAATTGTTGCAGCTAAAAGCTCAGCATTGTCCATAAATTAGAACCCAAGTCACATAAGGATTCTAGATTCTTCTCCAGTGCAACAATTCTGTTGAAATATGGTTTAAGTAATAAGTATTTCGATACCTATGCCACGACCACATTGTGAACCTTGAAATAATAACCCATAGAAGAGAAAGGGAGAAGCTATATTATAGATACAACTATAATCATAGGAAATATGCAGAAATCACTTATTCTGGGAGGAGAACAGACGAATAGATCTAATATTTCTACAGTTTGTGTGCAAATGTATATATAGAACTAAAGATACTGATGCAATTTAATTACGATTAAGGGGGGGGGAAGCAACGAAAGGCTGCAGGGAGTTTATATTATATAATATTGAAGGTATTTAATATGCTGGAGGATAAGACTGTTCTACTAAGGTATTTATGGCTAGATACATGCCGCAGGCTGGAGCAAACAGTGTTTATTGTGTTTTCTCTGAAGAAATAAGAACAGAATTCCAAAGTCACCAGTTGCTTCAGTAATAATTTCGATGAATCTGCTCAAAATATTTTGGAAATGATAACTGGCACCAAAATGAATATATTCACACTTGTAAATGGATATCATTGTGCTGGTACAGATGGTGTAGAGTCATGAAATAAGTCGGGAGAGCTGATAACTTCGCACACCCTCCTCGAACATATCATATACGTATCTACATATACATAGATATATTTCTATATTCATCTATCCATCCATATATTATCTATCTACATATTTATCTAATATATATATATATATATATATATATATAATATACTTTATTACTATCTCGTGAGTAAGGAGGATGTGATGGACCCTTCATTTTTCGACAAAAGAATTAAATAACGATAGAAACATGTTATCTTTCTGTTTTTCTATAACTTTATATCAATTGGTTTAATATTTATCTGTTTCACCTCTCACAGACTGTCATTATATTTCTAAAATTATTATTATAGTATTAATGTACATCTGTGCTCTATCTACCTATTATCTATTCATTTATCTATGTATTTATCCATCTATCTAGCATTAATCCATCCATTATCTATCTATCTATCTATCTATCTATCTATCTATCTATCTATCCATCTATCTATCCATCTATCTATCTATCTATCTATCTATCCATCTATCTAGCTATCTACCTATTATCTATCTATGTATTTATCCATCTATCTAGCATTTATCCATCCATTATCTATCTATTTCTATATCTATCTATTACTTTATCTATGTATATATCTATCTAGCTATCAATCTATCTATTTATGTATCTATCTATTATCTACCAATTAATCTATTTATCTAGGTATCTATCTATAATTATTATCTGTCTATCTATCTATATATCATTTATCCACCCATTATCTAGCTAGCTAGCTATTTCTATTTATGTATCTATTATGTATCTATTAATCTATTTATTTATCTATAAATGAACCATTCATTTTCTATCTATCTATCAATCTATCTATCTATCTATCTATCTATCTATCTATCTATCTATCTTTTATCCATTCATTTTCTATCTATCGATCTATTTATCTTTTATCCATCCATTATCTATCTGTCTATTTATCTATCTACTTATGTATCTATCATTTGTCCATCCATTATCTATCATTTATCCATCTATTATCTATCTATCTATCAACTATCTATCCATCTATTTATCTATCTATCTATCTATCTATCTATCTATCTATCTATCAATCATAATTTATCCATCCATTTTCTATCTATCATCTATGATGCTATCGATTTAGCTGTCCATCATCTATCTTATATATATTTATTATATATATATATAATTATATATATATATATATATATATATATACATATACGGTGTGTATATATATATATATGTATATATATATATATATATATATATATATATATATGTACACACAGTGTAAGGTTCTGTTGCGTGATTGTATTCTAGAATATATCATCTTTCCTCCTGTCTGTCCCTCTAAATACTATTTTCTACTGTACAATGCAAAAAAAAAGTATCTGAAATTGGATTTTATTAATATATCTTTCCCTTTTTCACTTCTTTACCGGAGATTTGTTGACTTTGAACTGAAAGATATCTGTAGCGATATGAGCATTTGTTGCTATCTGTGAGCACGTTCACTTCATTTGCACCATAGTCTACATGTTCTTTTTTATGAATGGAGTGGAAAGCATTTTTGTTACTTGTGTCCCTGGTAGCACATTTTTGCAGTAGAATATTGGATTAGCCATAAAGAAGGGCATTGACCATCTGCTTAGCGTATATGTGAGCTCTATAGTGTTTAAAATGTACACATTTCAATTATAATTTGAGCTGTTATTAGGTGTAGATGATATTTGCTGGTAACGGTATCGCCAACACTATAATGTGTAATACAGTCCAGTTTTGATAATCTAGCCATGTCAATGCCGAAATGTGTGTTGTATTGTATGTTTGCATATTAGGCTATGTGAAAAGAGTACAAATAATGTATGTGTGTGTTATCATATGCGGTTATATATATTTTTGTGTGTGTCACTCGGTACATGAATGATGTATAATTGCTTGCCATATCAATATATATATATATATATATATATATATATATAGATAGATAGATAGATAGATAGGTATAGATAGATAGATGGATAGATAGATACATAGATATAGATACATACATAGATAGATAGATAGATAGATAGATAGATAGATAGATAGATAGGTATAGATAGGTATAGATAGATAGATGGATAGATAGATACATAGATATAGATACATACATAGATAGATACATAGATACATAGATAGATAGATACATAGATAGATAGATAGATTCAGGATGTCAATTAGCTTTCCTTTATGCAGTAAATTATTCCCAAACAAAATAATACTGAATTAATTATAAATATGTTTAATAAGGAAGCAAGTTATACATTTACATCTGAGCACAGAAGTGGTAATTTTTCTTCAGTATACCGGTATAGCCTAGGTCTTACTGAAATGTGACTATTCAGGAAGGAGTCAGGATGCTGCTCTGTAATAATTACACTTTTGTCTCTAATTTGTTGTGCAAAAAAAAAAAAATTAAATAAAATAAATAATAAAAAAAAAGTGCAGTTGCAGTAGATAATAAGCAGTTGTTGTGCCCTATGTGTTGCAAAAAGCTTAGGATTGGACTTGGAGCAATAATTAGGTGATTGGTGGCTGCCCACATGTCTCATTGTCCTGTGTGCATGATTGAGGAAGATGAGGGTCTGTACACAAGAGAGAAACAAATACAACTTTCAAATGTTGGAGTGTTTAACATCAACGTTTATCATCTCTGAAGTATCACTGTATGGCTATATAGTGTTCACCACTATACCGTTACCTTATAGAAAGATCTATAGGAGATCTCTTTATTTCACCATGGTAAGACTGTAGCAAATCCCAACTTCAATTCCCACAGTCACCTTTATTGCTGTAAATATCTTGCTTGAGAGGTTATGTAACGATTCAAACTGTGTTTGTGTGTATACGTGAGTGTATACATATATGTGTGTTTATACATATATACATATGTGTCTGTCTGTTTATATGTGTGTGCGCAGTTGTCTCCTCACCAGCCATTACACAGCACACAGGCAATTGCAGTTGTAAAAGGCAGTGGCTCTTAACCTGACAATGATGTTGTATTTGAACAGCTGCGAGAGAGGCTTCCATTTTATCAAAGGTCTGTCTCATTGCCACAAACCCAGACATTTTATTGTTTTAACTGCATAGGAAATAAAATTCCTGCGAAAAGGGGGTCCTAAAAGAGCAATTGCTATTGGAATTCCCCAATTCTCAACAACTTCTAATGAAACTCAGAATTTAAACTTTTATTGTAATCAACGTGGGCTGTTATATTCATCAGCTGAAGTATATATATATACACATATACACACTTATATAAGTATATATATATATATATACACGATACACATGTATACATATACACACACATCTATATATGTGTGTATAATATATACACACACACATATATATATATATATATACACACACACATTAGTATATATATATATATATATATATACACACACACACACACATATATAAGTACATATGTATACACACACATATATACATACACACACTTATAGAAGTATACACACACGCATATATAAGCATACAAATATATATGTATGTACACACATATATAAGTATATATTTATAGACATATATACACACACATACATATATATATACACACACACATACATATATGTAAGTATATATGTATACACACATATATATGCACACATATATAAGTATACCCACATATATAAGTGTACACACACACATCTAAGTATATATATATATATATATATATATATATATATATATATATATATATACACACACACATGTGTATAAAAATATCTGTATACACATCTATAAGTATATATGTATACACACACACACATATAAACATATATACACACACACTTCAATGAATAAAACACGCTATAGACACACTAATATAGCATGTGCTAATTGTATAGAGTAACTTTGTCTTCTTTTATTCTGTACGAAGTAACACATATATTCAGTGTAGAGCAAATTGCTAGGAATTTGAAAAGAAACATATATTCTTCCTCAAAATCCAACAACAAAAATATTTGAATTCTTTTTGACAATATATTAAAAAAAGACAATCTCCCTCTTTTCAGTTAGGGGATAAAAAATCAATTGAATCATTTTCAATATTTCATATGGCAAACACCATTATGCTAAATTTTACCTATTAATCTTTCCCTTTACTAAGTTTCGATTGATTTCTTAATAAAATATATGCTCGTGTGTGGTACCAGTGGGTATAACTCTTTAAAAAAAAAGCAAACACAGGAGAAAAAAAAAAAAGGAGCAACTATCCAAGGAATGTAGATGAGATCAGTATTGATCTCCCTGATTCTTTTTAATATGTTTTAATAAATTGCACAACCTTTTGCACCTTCCACGTTGTCAGGAATGAAGGCTTTTACCTAATCCATAAATAATAAATAAAATAAATAAAATAACCATGTATTTTCTGTGCATCAGAGTGATACTTCGACCACTGCTGCTAATGATAATTACTATAAATCCTAGAAATGTTGTTCCTTAAAGCATTGTGGAAACTTTAAAGGTGTATGGCAGGACATTGTGTGTGAACTCTGTGCTGGCTTTGCCTCCCCATAGTGCCTGGCTTTAATTCTGCTTTCCTTGGAGTAATGGGAGTCCTTTAGGTCAGCTGCACACTCTTTGATTTGAATATAAAGCATTAAAGAAAGGGGACTGGTGATTTCATTTGCATTACTGTATTTTTTTTCCATTTGGAGACTGTGATATCAAGGCTGTGAATGAAATTTTGCTGTATGTTGTTAATGCATTTAAGGCACAGAGGTGTCAGTTTTTCAGTGCAAAAAAAAAAATAAAATAATTTTGTAGGTGTATAAAAAAAATAACCTTAAATCAGCGCAGTGCAGCAGGGCTGCTTCCATGGGAGCGCTGGGCAGCACTTTCTCGGTGGCTTTGTAGATGTCGCTGTTGACCACAGTTGAGCAGCAACCCAGGCTGCCCAGCACCATGTGACCTGCAGGGAGGTAGCTGCTCAAGGCCATTTTCAATTCTCATTGGCTTACTTGTCATGTGGTTGTGCAGAGGCATCCACAATTACACAGGGAATGTTTTCCTAGAGATGTCAGCCTACAAAGGACACAATCTCTCTTCTTCAAATTCCTCCCCAAAATGTCCTTTCCAAACAGCTCTCCTGCTGCAAATACTTTTTTAGTAGATTCTTTGATCAGTGCCTGTAGAAGTGACAGTTTCTATTCTAACAACGCCAGCATGTACATGCCACCTAACTCAGACATTGGGACTTATGGGATGCAAACCTGTGGACTGCTACCATCTCTGGCAAAAAGAGAAGTCAATCACCAAAACATGGGTATGAATGTACATCCCTATATACCTCAAGTAGACAGTTGGACAGATCCGAACAGGTCTTGCAGAATAGAGCAACCTGTTACACAACAGATCCCCACTTGTTCCTTTCCTACAAATATTAAGGAAGAGACCAATTGCTGCATGTATTCTGATAAGAGATCAAAAGTCATTTCTTCAGAGGTGCCACCATACCAGAGGCTGGTCTCTGAGAACTGTTCTGTTGACAACTCTGAGGTTCCTGTCCCAGGATATTTTAGGCTGAGCCAGACCTACGCCAGTGGGAAACCCCAAGAGTACAATAATAACCAAGAAACCAGTTCATCCTTAATGTTACAGCTAAACCCCCGCGGCAGCTCCAAACCTCAGCTATCTTCACCTCATCAGATGGATAAGAAAATGAATGAAAACCCGAGCAGCCAAGAGTCCTCCAAAGTCCCCTCAGTGGAAAGTCCAGAGTCCAAGGCTGCCCTGCAGGAGGACAGGAGCTGCCTGGCTGAGGTGTCTGTGTCCAGCCCTGAAGTCCAAGACAAGGAAAGTAAAGGTCGGTATCATTACAAAGAAGTTTTATAAAGCATTGATTGCATGGTGTAGTAGTAGCTTGTACACGCCAGCACCATAAAACACTGTGTAAAATACTAGCATTGCCTCCCATAACACTTAATGGTAACTACATGTCAAGAAGGAACTGCCCTGTTTTTTTATTATTCAGGTATTTAAAAAATAAAATATGTTCAGCATATATGATCATGTATGAACATCAACCAGACACATCTCATCCAGGTGCAGCATTAAATGTGTATTCCTACAAGCACTAAAAGTTTGGGTTTTTTTTGCGAATTTTAACCTCCTTCTGATGTTTTTTAAAGGGTTAATTCCAAGGAAAGTGCAAGAGACATAATCGTTATATTCAATTTTATTCAATTTTAGCTGCCAGAAAATCCTGGTCTTGTTACAGAGATGAATAAAAAAAAAAAAGTTATTATAATAATAAAAAATTGCAACAATAATATATATTTATATTAATAATATTCACAAGTTAATACATTGAATACATTTGTATTCAGGGTTATAGACGATAAGTAATGCTGGTGACACTACGGATGGACATTGAATGATATGTTCTTTGAAGATTTGTCTGGTAAAAATTGACATTTGGGCTTTTGGGAGATCTGCTTGATTTTGCTTCTGTAAAAAAAATATATTGAAGTCAACATGTGCTGAATAGGATCTGTCAATAAGGAAACAGAATAATGTGATCATGCTTTATATGAGCTCACATGTATTCTGTATTATATTCTTAGTGTGCTTATAAAAGTATACACCTTGGTTACTCACCTTGTGTATATATATATATATATATATATATATATATATATATATATATATGGATCTGTAGGTAATGTTCATGTTTATGTCCATATGTATGTGTATGATTAGAGATACATATATTTTTTTTTTGCATAAATCTATTTTTCTAACCACTCATACACATGTGAATACATGAATGTTTGGAGAAGTGTCCAGAAAATATGAATATACACATGTATAAATCTATATTTACTTACCGTGCATATCTATCTATCTATTATCTATCTATCTATCTATCTATCTATCTATCTATCTATCTATCTATCTATCTATCACTATTATCTATCTATCTATCTATCTATCTATCTATCTATCTATCTATCTATCTATCTATCTATCACTATTATCTATCTATCTATTTATCTATTCATCCATTTATTTATCTATCTATCTACCTATCTATTAATCTTATTTTTCTATCAATCTATATTTCTATCTATTTACCTATCTATCTATTTATCTATCTTCTATCTGTCTATATATATTTTATAAATATTTATCCATCTATATCTAGATATATACACACACACACACACACACACACACACACACACACACATAAGGCTGTGCACCTTCCCTTTCTCTGGCATTGTTTGCACAACATTGGGCTTTTGTTATAATAACAACATGATAGGCATTTTGTTTGAAGAGTCATTGTCAAGTCTATTCTTTGTAGGATGAGGACATTTTTTGGGGGGATTTTTTCGTATTTATTTGCATTGTTGTTTATTTTGCTTTTCTTTTATCACAATAGAGGAAATCAAGTCTGATACTCCAACCAGCAATTGGTTAACTGCAAAGAGTGGCAGGAAGAAGAGGTGCCCGTACACTAAGCACCAGACACTGGAGTTAGAGAAGGAATTCTTGTTTAATATGTATCTGACTCGAGAGCGCCGCCTAGAGATCAGTAAGAGCGTCAACCTCACTGACAGACAGGTCAAAATCTGGTTTCAAAATCGCAGAATGAAGCTTAAGAAGATGAGTAGAGAGAACCGAATCCGGGAACTGACGGCCAATCTGACTTTTTCTTAGATGCAGCTATTGCTCCCCAGCAGGAGAGACTGTGACCCCACATCCATCCATTTCCTGTGATCTAGAATGTGATTCCTCATTTTATAGTGCTGCAAGTGTCTCTATGTATTTTCATGGGTATATAAATAATAATAAAGATCCAGCACATGTAATTTATTATTATTATTTTTCACCGTATGGCAGGGTAAAAAGTAAAGAAAGTTTATCATTTTAGTCTTAAATTATTGGGACTGGTCAAACATATCCAAACAATGTGACTTTTTCATGATTTTTTCTAATGAATAGTCTTACTGCGTGTTACTTTATGGACCTCAGCATTTTAACCTTCATGTTTATTATTATTGACTTTTGGGGACAAAAAAAGCACATTTTCTGTAAATGTCTCTGCTCCAAGTAACTGAGAATCTGTTCGTCAATGTGTAGTTTATTTGAGTCGTATTCCTGGTAGAACTTTTCTTGTGATATGTGGCAATATCATTGAGACAGCTGTGTCCATATTGTGCATGTTCTTTGCATGTCTTATGCAATAAACTGTCTGAACGCTTCATGTTCTCAGCCTATTTGTGTATAACATGTGGATATAGATTACTGTGTATATTGCATGGAGAAAGGCAATGCTGGCATTAACTGAAGTGTGTTGAGTATTATAGCCATAATGGTTATTATCCCTGCAGACAAACGTATTGATGTGTGTTCTCAGACATTACGTTCAGAAACCAATGCTGGTGGTAAAACCACTTCCAGGTAAGTCTGTATAAGGTAACATTAAATATATATTATCCACTTTGTGATGAGTGCACCTCAGTGCTCTGAATGTTCATTAATTTCCATTTTGGAAAATTATACAAAAATATTAGATAAATTGATAAATATTGAATAGATAGATAGATAGATAGATAGAAAGAAAGATGTTGATATCATATAATATCAATAATATAATATCTAGATAGATAAATAGATAGATACATACATATTGGCTAGATAGATAGATCACACATATATCGATCATATAGCAGAAGGTAGAAATATGTTAATTTAGATCTATATTAATTTAGATCTATATTAATTTAAAAATATTAATTTAGATAGATAGATAGATTGATAGATATTGCACATAGAGTGTTACACCATTGATCCTGGATTTGTATCTGTATACCTGGTGAACCCCTTCTTATCATAGGCGCACATACAAATAAATAATTTATACATACTAAATCTATGAGGCTCATAGATAGATAGATAGATAGATAGATAGATAGATAGATAGATAGATAGATAGATAGTATCTGTATACCTGGTGAACCCCTTTTTCATCAGGGGGACACATACAGAGAAAAATATACATATTAAATCAAAGAGGCTCATAGATAGATAGATAGACAAAATGACAGACAGATAGATAGATAGATAGATAGATAGATAGACAGACAGACAGACAGATAAATAGATGATAGATAGATAGATAGATAGATATTGCCCCTAGAGTGTCAAAACAACATGAAATACATTCATTGAAGTCAACACAATATTGATGGTGCGTTATTGTATTTAAATTCAAAATATGTTCTTATTAGAATGTTGTTGGAATCTGCAGAAGTTGGCGACCTTTATATTAGCACAGTAAATACTAAGTGATAAGTGAATATATTATACTGTGTATATAATGCATAAAAAGCATATTGTAAGCAGGAAGAAATAGCTTAGGAATCATCATGGTCATGGCTCCTGACGTTACTCTCGATTGAACACTGCTCGTTTGTATGTATCTGTATTTGGATGTTTAGAACGTTCATGGGTAAAGTGTACAAAACGCATTGCTACAATGTGCGCTGTGAGTTACAATTCCGTTATATATTATACAAAAACAAATAAGAAGAGTCTATGTATCTGTATGGATCTGATCTCCCTGAATAATATAAGATACACAATGGAGGAGGCTAGAATTGTTAATCGTTCTCCGTTTTCTTATATCCGAGCATCACAATAGATAAGCTTTACATGAGGACTTTATAACAGGACTTTACAACATACATCTACTTCTGTGTAAATTGTGGTCACTGCCTGGAGTGGTTTTTTTTTTCTTCTTTTTTTTTTTTACATTTGTTGTTTCCAAGCATGGCCGTTTATGACAGAACTGCATAGACCTTCTGTAGCTTCAGATAAACTCCCTTTTATTTCAGGAAACAGCCCCAATAAACTTAGTGCCTTCTTGCTGAAAAAAAAAGAACATCACAGCCTCACTTACCGCTGAGTTTAAAAATTCTTTATAGCTGAGATGCTCTGAGACAGTGATTAAATCCTATTTACTCCAGTGTTTCATGTAACAGTAAAACCGATTCCATGAAAAAAAGAATCTCAGATTTCCTTCTCTGTCTGGTCACCTTCATTCTGTTATATAATGGAGTGTTAAGAAGAAAATAATGTATATATTTTTTTATTTTTAGAATTGCCCGTGTGTGGCTGTTATACTGTATGTGTGTATATTATATAGCTGTTATACTGTATGTGTGTGTATTATATGGCTGTTATACTGTATGTGTGTGTATTATCTGGCTGTGCTATGTGTGCTATATGGCTGTCATATGTATGTGTATTATTTGGCTGTTACATATGTGTGCATTATATGGCTGTTACAGTTGTGTGTATTATGGCTATTATATGTGTATGCATTATATGACTGTTATATGTGTGTGTGTGTGTGTGTGTGTGTGTGTGTGTGTGTGTGTGTGTGTGTCATATGGTTGTTATACGTGTGTATATTATATTGCTGTTATATGTTTGCATTATATGGATGTTATATTCGTGTCTATTATATGGCTATTTTATGTGTGTGCATTATATGGCTGTTGTGTGTGTGTGTGTGTGTGTGTGTGTGTATCATATGACTGTTATATACAGTATGTGTATATGATATGGCTGGTATATGTGTGTGCATTATATGGCTTTTATGTGTGTGTATTATTAGACTGTTATACTTGTATGTGTTATTTGGTTGTTATGTGTGTGCATTATATGGCTATTGTGTGTGTGTGTGTGTGTGTGTGTGTGTGTGTGTGTGTGTGTGTGTGTATTATATTGTTTTTATATTTCTGTGTATTACATGGCTGTTAAATGTTTGTATATTATATGGCTGTTACATATGTGTACATTATATGACTGTTGTATGTGTGTGTGTATTATCTGGATGTTATGTCGGTGTGTGTTATGTGGCTGTTATATGTGTGTGCATTATATGGCTGTTATATTGGTTTGTATTATATGGCTTTTATATGTGTGTTTATGACATTGCGGTTATATGTGTGTGTATGATATGGCTGTTACATGTGTGTGTATGGTATGGTTGTTATATGTGTGTGCATTATATGGCTGTTATATTGGTTTGTATTATATGGCTTTTATATGTGTGTTTATGACATTGCGGTTATATGTGTGTATGATATGGCTGTTACATGTGTGTGTATGGTATGGTTGTTATATGTGTGTGCATTATATGGCTGTTATATGTGTGTTTATGATATGGCTATTATATGTGTGTGTGTATGATATGGTTGTTATATGTGTGTGTATGATATGGCTGTTACCTGTGTGTGTATGATATGGTTGTTATGTGTGTGCATTATAAGGCTGTGTTATGTGTGTATTATATGGCTGTTATGTGTGTGCATTATATGGTTGTGTTATGTGTGTTTGTGTGTGCTATGTGTGTGTTGTATGGGTGTGTATGTGTATACACTATAAAGAAAAAGAGCCCACGATTGATGGGTTATTGGGCAAAACAATAGCAGAGTCCAGTAGCAGATGATTTCAGCAGGGGTTTTAATGTTCTTCTTTAGACCATTTGATTACAGGGCACATTAATGTATAATCAAATGCACCTCATAAAATTTTTATTGAATCCCATAAAAAGCATGATAGTTCTTTTCCACCTGTTTTTTTTTGTGTTTTTTTTTTTTAAACACTATGAAGGTTTTATGCATTTCACACATTACAGCCTGGAATGGCCTCTTCTATGTAAATATGAACTGTTGCTGAACGAGAGGGCAACAACAATGCGCTGCTGCCTTCTCTCCTTTTCTCTCTCGCTCCCTTTAATTTCATGATGGCTTCTTGTTTGTGGCTAGTAAAACAAGTTTTATACCCAAAGGTCAATAATCAGAACATGCTTCCCCTCGTTCTCCTGCGAGGGACCCCACAGTTTAAAGGGTAATTAAACAAATTCAGCCAAGTGATTAAAAATGAATGGCAGGGAGAGCAGAGCTGAGGGCTTAGAAAGAAATAGTCCCTGGTCACCCTGCTCCACTGGTGATCCACAAGCTGTGCTTTTACGCACAAAGGTGGCATCAGCCCCCCCCCCCCCCCTGTGTGCCTCCTTCCATATATCTCCGCATAGTTACACTTTTAGTTTTAATTGTATGTGTTTTTAATCACATCAGCCCCGTTAAGCGGATTGATTTACTCTGTATTGGTAAATATGATCACGTGGAGCCCACAACCAATGGATGGAGGATGCAGCCTGCAAAATACTATGATTGTTCTCAGGGAGGGTATTACATACAGTTAAGAGTGTAACCTTTTATATGACTGAGAGGGGAGCCTAAAATGTCCTCCAGTGGTGCCATAAGTAACTACTATGTGGATTCTCTCATAGGACATGAGAATGAAGAGGTCTATGCTGCTAGATTCTCCCAAGGAGGTCACACGACGACCTCTAGGCCACCACCAGGTGTTGGGGACACTTCAGACTTTTCTTCTTGCAGCTTTGCGTCAAAATCCAGCGTCTTTCCTGCGTCTTGGTCTTCGGTGCACCCTCAGCCTTCTCCAGGAATGACTGGGATCTACCACCCATACATGGGCCAGTCCCACCTAGGCTCAGACAGCAGCAGATACACTGTGCGCTCCTGGCTGGAGCCCATTTCCAGCACTGCGTCTTCCTTCTCTGGATTTCACCCCAATGGGCGCAGCTATGGAATCAAACCTGAAAGCGCCCCTAAAAGGACCGAATGCTCCTCGTTTGACTCCCAGGGACTGAGCCTACCAGAATACTCATGTAATTCCTTTACAGAAAGCCCAGAGAAGCCTCCACCTAAAGACAATACTGTTACTGCAGCTGCTGCAGCTCCCAGCGAGGAGCCAGAGAACACTGAGCTTAAAGAGGAGAAGCAGCAGCAGCAGCCACAACAGCAACAACCGAATCCACAACTTGATCCAAGTAAGTACAAAAAGAGAGAGAGGGAAAGAAATTGCTGTTTGATTTATAGCTTAAACCTGCAAGGCTCTAAATGTGCAAAACTGATAGTTTTACTAACCTATAAAACCGTCTAGACGGCCAGCATATAGCCCAGGCTGCAACAAGAGGCTATAAAATGATTCTATTACTCACATAACCACCTAAGATCAAGACATCATTGCTACTGTAAACACTCTGGCTGCATTAAGACCCTTTTTATGATAATTCTTTATATAAAAGTGCAATGAGTAGGTCATCCCCAATGCAAACCCTTTTCTTTTTTTTTTTGTTCTAATTCCAAACCTCAGCCTGTCCTCTCGTTCTATTCCTTCCTTTTAGATAACCCTGCAGCCAACTGGATCCACGCTCGATCCACCAGGAAGAAAAGATGTCCCTACACCAAATACCAGACTCTGGAGCTAGAGAAGGAATTCCTCTTCAATATGTATCTAACCAGGGATCGTCGCTATGAAGTAGCCAGAATATTAAACCTCACAGAGAGACAAGTCAAAATCTGGTTCCAAAACCGAAGGATGAAAATGAAGAAAATGAACAAGGAAAAAGGCAACAAGGACCAATAACAATCACACACTGGGGATACGCACTGAACCTTCTCTGTATTATCCGGAACACTGAAATATATATATATTTAGGTCTTTTTTTTTTTTTTCTTTCTTGGAAATAGATGTAAATGTGTTGTGTATTTTGCGAACTTGGTTGTCAGTGCGCATCTGAAGATGCAACATTTTTTTGGGACAATTTCTGATAATATTGTGATTGCACGCTAGACATTACAGGTAGGTATTGCCACATTTCTGATGCATCTTATGGATCTGTAGGAAGTAGTATAGCTCCTTAATATTAGCAGTAAAAGAGATGTAATGTAGACTTCCATTTGGTTAAGTCGGTAATAATCGTGTTTATAGCCCACACAGCAGATCTAGGACACCTTGTCTCAGAAGGAATATTCAGCCTGCATGTGATGGACACTAATATCCATATTATTAGTGGAAACCAATAAGGCGCATGCAGAAATAGTTTGTGTTAGCAAAGGCCTAGGATTCAGTTTACAAAGCGATTATATTTTTTTGTTCTGTATTCTTTTTTTTCGTTAAAATATTGGATTTTTTTTACTATATAACAAAAAAAATCAAATTACAGTTAATTTCGATTTTTTTTTCTTAATATAAATTAAAAAAAAAACCCCCAAAACATCAGGTA
>NC_134359.1:64424715-64427215 GCF_048569485.1 Anomaloglossus baeobatrachus
CACTAGCACAACCACCACAGAAGTAGTATATTGCTAGTCACTATACAGGGGTGCATATTTAGGCACACAACACTGTCTAATTATATTGTTTTTGGGCTTTTTTTGTTTGTTTTTATTATAAGTGGAGAGATAGTCCAGGCCTGTTTGAAGGGCCACAACTGTCCTCTGATCATTCCTAGATGGACTATATTTTGAGGGGGAGTTATCAAATATTTAATATATTAAGAGGCCTATACACAGTTGATAACCTGCTTATTATTCACCTATTATTTAAACTGAACACCTACTTCTGCACCCCCTGTATATATCACATTGCATTGTGCTTATGGTATATTGTTATTATACCCTTACAACAGAGTTATTTGATATTTGGAATTAATTGGTCATAATTAGGTATCCTTCATTTCATACCTAGCTAATATTTCCTCATACTCATTGCTTTTATGACCCTTATGTGGAAGAACTACTATAACCACATTGTAAATATTGACATAATATCTATATAAATATCTTGTGTAATCTGCATTCTGTTTATATGACATATTATGCATAATGCCTTTAGGATATTACTAGAATGTATTTGTCATAGCTATATAACATGATTAACAATGCCTATATCACATCTATAAGACAAAGCTGGTGTCACCTACATCACAGCTGACAATCTACACAACTAGTTTAGTCTATCTCAAAACTTTGTAATAAATCTGGCATCATAATTAGCTGTCAAAAATAACATTAAATGCTTTACTTTATACCATGTACTTGCAATACATCTTACATTTACCTATGTGATGTGACTTAATGGTGAGACTAGTATAATCTGCCCTCTTTACTATAGGACACATCTACAACAGAACTCTCTGGCAAATGCAATAATTACTATAATTACTATATTCTAACAATTTAAGCATGTCAAGTGTGATATAAATTATAGCTATATGATACAGCCAGCATTGATTACATATCATAAATATGATAAGAACATGCTGTAGTAATAATGATAATAATAATAATAATAATAATAATAATAATAATAATATTTATTCACTTATATAGCGCTATTAATTCCACAGCGCTTTACATACATTGGCAACACTGTCCCCATTGGGGCTCACAATCTAAATTCCCTATCAGTATGTTCTTGGAGTGTACTAGTGTTATATTCTTTACACATTTCTGCCATAACTAGTGTTATCTAAAATATAACTTCATGGCCTAACTTGCATTATCTATTATTATAACAATATGGCATAGCTAGTAATATCTACACTCTAAATGTCATAGCTACCATTATCATTGACATATATGGCCTAGTATCAAGTAGCACGTATCTACAGTATCACCTTATAATATAACCATTATTATTCTGCTTTATTCCATAAGGTACACCTAAAATAACCCACATTATAAAAAATAACCCACATTATAATTACATGGCATGGCTAGAATTATCTCCATTTTCACTTTTTGGCCTGACTAGTATTATTTACACCAGCCAATATTATATACTCTTGTCCTATAAAGTACACTTAACATAACCTGCATTATAATTACATGGCATAGCCAGAATTATCTTTGACTTAACTAGTATTTATCTGTATTGTATGATGTAGTACTTGTAACATTACCTACAAGAATGACTATATGGCCTAGTAAGTATCTACATTATCACTTTATGACATAACCATTATTATTATCTGTCTTGTACCATAAGGTACATCTAACATAACCTACATAATAATTATATGGCATGGCTAGAATTATCTCCATTTTCGCTTTTTGGCCTAACTAGTATTATTTACACCATACATTATTATTATATATTGACATTATAACATAGTATGTTCTGTGATATATCTGTGTGGCATATCTAGTATTATCTCCATTATAACCACAGTATATGGTGTACCTAGCATTATATACCTCTCATATAACATATTTGGCATAATTTGCATTATAGTCACATGATGTACCTGGTATTATCTACAATATAGCCATGAGGTGCAGTCTAATCTGCATTATAACTATATAGAGCAGCCAGCATTAGCCATATATCTATATGATATACCTGCAGTGTAATGACTATATACAATACATATATTTATATGATATACCTGCAGTATAATGACTATATACAATACATATTATATCTATATGATATACCTGTAGTGTAATGACTATATACAGTACATATTATATCTATATGATATGCCTGCAGTATAATGACTATATACAATACATACTATATCTATATGATATACCTGCAATATAATGACTATATACAATACGTATTATATCTATATGATATACCTGTAGTGTAATGACTATATACAATACATATTATATCTATATGATATACCTGCAGTGTAATGACTATATACAATACATATTATATATATATGATATACCTGCAGTATAATGACTATATACAATACATATTATATCTATATGTTATACCTGCAGTATAATGACTATATACAATACATATTATATCTAT
>NC_134359.1:64437215-64439715 GCF_048569485.1 Anomaloglossus baeobatrachus
TCATGCAGGGGGTGGTCTGCTCATGGAAAATGCGCAAATTATTCTCTATCAGATGGCAAGCATTGGTCGTATTATAGATAGGTAAATAACTGACAGATGATGGATACATTAAACCATTTTCATAAAGTAAATTATTAATAAGTCAATATACTGTGAATAATTGTACCTACTAAGTTTCCCCTGCAGCACGTTTCTTCACTACTGTTATTGTATTTAATATATGTTACTGGTGCTTTATACTACCTGTTTGCAATATATATATATATATATATATATATATATATATATATATATATTTTCCGTTTACGTAATATGATGGCTAGTAATAGAGTGAGCGAAAATAATCAGTTCCATATTGGTTTACATTTATTAGTGTACAAAATGCATCTTCTCAGACATCTTCAGCTTTCTTATTGAATAGCGACATTGTAGACGTGCCTGGAAAAATAATGTGCAATTCTGCAGAATGAGAATACACTTATTAGTTTACCTGCTTCATTTATCTGGTATAGATTTCTTTTTTTTTGCACATAGATTTATTGTCAGGTTTTTTTTTATAGGTGAACGTGTATTGGTATCTATCTATCATGTATCTATCTATCTATCTATCTATCTATCTATCTATCTATCTATCTATCTATCTATCCCTTCCTATATGTTTTTTTTTTCCTGTAACATTGTGTCTATATGCAATGTACAAAAAAAGATATCTTGTATACCACAATGAGTTCCCAGTGTGCAGTGTTGTAATGTGTTATTAGCTAGTGAAGGTTGGTGCTGCAGGAAAAGCAGAACAAAGAAAGTATTTCAGCTTGTTTGTCAGACAGCTGGGAAAGGTATTTACTGCTCCTCTGCACTGCGGCAGAACACAGCAGCTGGCACCATCACAGGAAAGAGAGGAAGTTCAGGAGAAAGAGGAAAAGCCTCATTCATACCAGTGACGAAGAGGTGCAATCTGCAATAAAGCACTTCACAAAGTAGACAAAGGAATTTACCAGTTTTACTCACATTGCAAATCTCTTGAAAGGGGGCAATATGGGCAATAAGAAATGTCATTACATCCCCTTCCTACAGTGTCACCTACACTAGAAAGCTTTAATGACTTTCTTTTATCCCATTGTTGAATACCTTTAGATTAATAGAATAATTGCATATAAGTAGTCAAGTGGGTGGACCATAGTATTCTCTTCAGAAAGATTGGAGTCTATGAAGAAAATAAAAATACATGATGGATAGACAGACAGATATACAGACAGATAGATATATTATATATACCAATAGGCAAATATCGATTGATGCATAGCTAGATATACATGGGTGCATAGATAAAAAAAACCCATGATGGATAGACAGATATTCAGACAGGTAGATATACATACCAACAGGCAAATATCGATTGAAGTATAACTAGATATACATGGGTGCATAGATCAAATGTGTGTATATATATATATATATATATATATATATATATATATATATATATATATATAAAACAAGCAACAAAGATACAAAGATACAAAACAGGTAGTAAGAGATAGAAAAATGATAGATGATGAGTGAATATAGATAGCTATAGATTCATATGAAGAGGTCAGTATTACCAAGTATACATCGTTTATGTGCAGGACTTTTATGCAGTGTCATATGCTTTATTCACCATGGGCTGGTTCTATTGTGGAATAGACAGGATGCAAAGATGCATTTATTGTGTATTGAACATGCTGTCATTAAAAATATAGAATTAAACCCCAAGATGGTGGATAGATAAATAGATAGATTTTATCTCAGTAATAAAATTTTCTAGGTCAATTTGAACATCAAGTAAGGAAAGTCTCAGGCATACAAACCATGAATCAAAAAGTGTATTGAGCATTAGGATATGAAATATGAATCCTTAATGTGTACTTTATTTAGATTATATATATATATATATACACACACACACACACACACACACACACACACACACACACACATTTACAAATATAGATACATTTTATAGACACATAGCCACAATTATAGTGGAGACAAAAAGATTATGAAGGAAAGAAAGAAGCATCATGACGTTATTTGTCTGTATAGGATCTTGACATTCTCTCTCTCCCTCTTTTTGTCTCCCTCCCTCTCTTTCTCTCTCCCTCTTTCTCTCTCCTCTTTCTCTCCCTCTCTTTTTTTTCTCCCTCCCTCTCTTTCTCTCTCCCTCCCTCTCTCCCTCTCTTTCTCTCTCTCTCCCTCTTTTTTTCTTCCTCCCTCTCTTTCTCTCTCTCCCTCTCTTTCTCTCCTCCCTCTCTTTCTCTCTCTCCCTCTTTCTCTCTCCCTCTTTCTCTCTCCCTCTCTTTCTCGCTCGCTCTTTCTCTCTCTCCCTCCTTCCCTCTCTTTCTTCCTCTCTTTCTCCCTCCCTCCCTCCATCCCTCCCTCCCTCATTTTCTCTCCCTCTCTCTCTCTCCCTCTGTCACTCTTTCTCCCCTTCTGTCCCTCTCTCTCTCCCCCTTCTCTC
>NC_134359.1:64444715-64467215 GCF_048569485.1 Anomaloglossus baeobatrachus
ATCCCTCTGCATCTAGCGCCTGTCTCTGCATCTAGCTACTCCCTCTACATCTAGCTTCTCCCTTTGCCTCTAGCTCCTCTCCCTGCCTCTAGCTCCTCTGACTAGCTGCTCCCTCTGCCTCTAGCTCCTCCCTCTGTATTTAGCTCCTCCCTCTGCCTATAGCTCCTCCCTCTGCCTCTAGCTACTCCCTCTGCATCTAGCTTCTCCCTCTGCCTCTAGCTCCTGTCTCTGCCTCTAGCTTCTCCCTCTGCATCTAGCTTCTCCCTCTGCCTCTAGCTCCTCCCTCTAGCTGCTCCCTCTGCCTCTAGCTCCTCCCTCTGCATCTAGCTCCTCCCTCTGCCTCTAACTCCTCCCTCTGCCTCTAGCTACTCCCTCTGCCTCTAGCTTCTCTCTCTGCATCTAGCTCCTCCCTCTGCCTCTAACTCCTCCCTCTGCCTCTAGCTACTCCCTCTGCCTCTAGCTTCTCCCTCTGCCTCTAGCTCCTATCTCTGCCTCTAGCTTCTCTATCTGCCTCTAGCTCCTGTCTCTGCATCTAGCTTCTCCCTCTGCATCTAGCTTCTCCCTCTTGCATCTAGCTTCTCCCTCTGCCTCTAGATCCTCCCTCTGCCTCAAGCTATTCGCTACTCCCGCTAAATCTAGCTTCTCTCTCTGCATCTAGATCTCCCTCTATCTCCTCCCTCTGCTTCTATCTCATCCCTCTGCATCTAGCACCTCCTTCTGCATCTAGCTACTCCCTCTGCATCTAGCTTCTCCCTCTGCCTCTAGCTCCTCCCTTTGCTTCTACCTACTCCCTCTACATCTAGCTTCTCCCTCTGAATCTAGATCTCCCTCTGCATCTAGCTTCTCCCTCTGCCTCTAGCTTCTCCCTCTGCCTCTAGCTCCTCCCTCTGCCTCTAGCTCCTGCCTGCCTCTAGCTCCTCTCTCTGCCTTTATCTCCTCCTTTTGCATCTAGCTTCTCCCTCTGCCACTAGCTTCTCCCTCTGCCTCTAGTTCCTCCCTTTGCCTCTAGCTCCTCCTTCTGCCTCTAGTTTCTCCCTCTGCTTGTAGTACCTCCCTCTGCCTCTAACTCCTCTCATCGTCATAGAATCTTATAAGCACCAACTGCCATCTCCTATCTCAGTAATGGGAAAGCCTTCACTGAACATAGATTTTACCTCAGAATTCAACATTTTGATAATTACTGATCAATTTTGGTAGAGAAAGAAGCAGATTTGTCTGATATGATATATTACAAAGTTTCTTATTTCCATGTGTAGTATTGATTTATTAAATAATAATTAAAATGATGGTTACACTTTAAGCTTGCACATGTTTGGGAGATAAGCCACTGCCAAACCCTTATGGCAGCAGTGTATCTCCCATGAACACAAAGGACTGGGCATGTTGATATCCAATATGTCCCATGATTATTTAACCTGACACATGCAGTTAGGAAAGAGGATGCCCACATACAAATGTACCATGTAATACTGCATTTCGCCTGTAGGCGCTGCTGTAAAAAAATGAGTGGTCACACCTAGCTGATTATAACAGCTGATTAGCAGGGATGGAAAAGTCATGATAATGATGATCAGGTGATTACTCGGATGACTTAATTTGCAGAATGGAATTACCATTTACAACAGCTGATAATAATTTTAACAAATCTATTCTTAACAATTATTCTTTATTGTTGATCTTATGTTTGATTTATAGCGGCCAAAATTATTGTAACTATTCCATGAAAAATTAAACTAAACATTATTGAGCCTATATGGGTCTTCTTTTAGCTTTATTTAAGGGGTATAAACGTAAGGCCCCAATAAACATTAGGCAAAAGTCTGTCAAATCCTGCCAATATAACCAGGATCAGCCAACAGTCTATGTTTATAGGGACCGCTCAACGCTCCCCAACAGATGCTGGGGGACATAAGGATTCAGTCTGTTAAATTTCCAATAGCCACAGCAGTGTCAATGGCTCAATCATAGAGAACACAGGTGTGCCAAAATCTTTGTGTGGGTTAGTCAGGAGAGATAGCGGTCAGCTGAAGGTCCATTTGGCCAACAGCTATATAATGTGTAAAGGGGCTTTAGGTGTATTAGAGCTGAGGGTGTCCTTCTGCGCCATAAACTGGTGAGCAGTTCTGGGTGCATATATCTAATCCCTGCATCTAGTAGCATAGATAAAGAGATCTTTAGAAAAAGGATTTCTAAAGATCCTTCATTATATGCTAATGAGCACAGGGACTAGTTGCATGGGCATTAGTTTCCTTGGCTAGTTGGCCCCCTTAGCATGTAATTACACCTCTGTGGGCGTGCTACCATGCTAATGAATGCTGGATTTCGGCTGAGTGCGCACTATGAAGTCGGGAGTACGCTCCCGAAGTGCCGGGGACTTCTGATCATGTGCATTGCCCAGCATTCGGTGGCAGTGGAACAAACACAAGTACGGGCGTCACCGTTGAGGACGCAGGGCAGTGGGCATTGAATAGCATATTAGCATGCCCCTGAATCCCACGCTCTTGTGGATGTGCTAACATGCTAAGAGGGTGGAATGAGCGCGGGAAGTAACACCCTGGTGACAAGTCCCCTCGCTCATTAGCATATCATAAAGGATCTTTAGAAATACTTTTTCTAAACATCTCTTTATATATGCTACTAGATACAGGGACAGTTAGGCAGGGATAAGTGGTTCTGGGTGCATATTGCACCCGACAGGTTCCCTTTAAGAAAATGTATTGTGATAAAAAAGGAAATCCCAAACACAACATACTTATTTTTATATGTATTTATCATTATTATTATTATTATTATTATTATTTATTTTCAGTTTTGTTCACAGATTCTTTACCGGGGCTGGGTTTCCATTTATCAGTTGTGTCTTATTAATTTTTTAAGTCGTTGCAGGGAACACATGTGATGGAAAATTTGTATACTTTGTGCAGATTGGGCTTGTGCATTGAGGCTTATTGTCTGACCGTACAGGGACATACTGTGATCGTACCACATCTCCTGGGATGGGGAAGAAGTAAAAACGTATACAAACATTACAGCACAGGATAAAAAAACATTTCTTTCTTTGAGGTAAAACATTTTAAAAACCAGACACAGAAATGTTTTACCTCACAAAAAGAATAATCTATGATCCTGTGCTGTCAAGTCTGTATACTCTTTTGCGTTCTCCCCTGCCCAGGAGATGTGGTAAGAGCAGACCATGTCCCTATATGGTCAGACACAGCCATTACACAGTACACAGCAGGGACACCTATATAAGATTATCTCAGCACAGGAACATTTTTTTTAAACACATCCAATTGTGGAAATTGTTATTATTCCAGGTTCTATTGATTGAAATCAACTTTAAAATTAACTTTATTCTTGGGAAAACCCCTTTAAGACCTCAAGCTGATTTTTGCTGTTACTCTGTGCATTTGCTTATAAAGAAAGATTTTAAGATTTTGGGTCCGTGAGTCTAGAATATTAATATATGATGTTTATATTGATAGTTTTTGTCCTGATGTGACATTTCCATTAAAGTGTAGATCAGGCATGGAATTCCAAATTGTGACAAATGGTGGCGTTTTTTTTTTCTTCAGGTAATTGGGCTTGGGCTATACATTAAATTTGTTTTGCAAAAATAAAACTGAATTTAATAAAATTTGTCACATGGTATTTGAAACCCAATCTCACAACAGCATAATGTAGGGGCTGTAAACCTGATTCCAGCGATGTCTCACTTATTGCTTGGTGCAGTTTTTATGAAATTACTGTTTTATCAGGATTTTGTCAGTAGAGAACTAGTAAACCTGCTGCTATGTAGACCTCTTTGTTCATGAGCTCTATATAACTCTGCCCCCAGCACTGGTTGGCAGTTTTCTGCCTATGCACAGTGTGCACAAAGAGCTGCCAATCAGTGGTGGGGGCAGGGTTATACATAGCTCTGCATTCAGAGAACTGCTAGATCTGCAGCAGATGAAAGTAAAATTTTATCAGAACAATAGCAAACAGATCAGCAAGTGACACATCACTGGAATAAGGGTCTCTGCCCCTACATCGTGCTGCTGTCAGATAGGGTAGAAAATACCTATTGTCAGATTCCCTTTAAAGAAACCCAAGCTAAAAATGAATGATAAAAGTAATTATAAAGATAAATTGCTCACAAAGATAAATTGCTCACAATGTTAGCAATTTTGCAGGGTTTCCTGCATATAACTGAAACAGTCTTGCAGAACTCCTGCAGAGAACACAAGGATCATTTAACTATTTTATTTTGTACCTTGACGTTTAATTAACTTTAGGGCATACTTACTATTAATGTTTTGAAATTGTGGGGTGAGTTCATTAAGACTGGAATTTTCTACCCCAGTTTTAACTCTTTATAGACATATGACGTATATTTGCATCATATGTTGTGTCCCTGCCTTTGATGCGGGCTCGCACATCTTTTCTGGCACATGTTGATAGATCTGATCAGCCATCATGTGGTGGATTGCAATTCCAATCTTTGACTGTTAACCAGTTAAAAAAACACTGGCAATCTGACAGTGGGATTTAAAACCGGTGTGGAGTGCGCCATTCCCCGCTCCCATCCGCGCTTATGAAATCATGACGGTGCGCCGATTAGTTGTCATGACAGCCAGAGGTCAGCTGATGACCCCTTTATCTGTCTTTTTGATCCTCCTATGAATGCTGGCTGTGAACCGGCATTCATAGGAGACTATGATTTCAGCTATGCAGAGCAGTGCTGATGCACTGCTGTGTATAGCAGAAGCAATCGGATGATAGCAGCTTCAAGTCCCGTAAAGAGACTAGTAAATACAATAAAAAGTGAAAAAAGGGTTTAAAAGTGTGAAAAAAAAACAATAAACACAAAAGTTTTAATCAACCCCTGGTATGTGCGAAGTACCGCACATATAGAAAATATAAAAGTCTCTAAAGGCCCCTGCACAGACTAAAACAACCCTAACAGGACAACTAAGACGACCACTCGAATCTTTGCTTCCTAAGTGACTATCAAGGGTATTATCTATCATGTAAATCCTGAAGGATCCAGGGGAAGGTACACAGTACAAAAAAAAAAAAAGGATCTCAGCCAGATAATGCAATTGGCAGAAAGGCTGGTATTCTAAGCAGGGTCCATTTAAAAAATATCAGCAGTAGGAAACACAAGCCCAGGGAAGCTTTAAATAGGTACACCTGCCAGGTGATAGGGCAGACTGAATTACAGCATGGAAACACCTTTTGGCAGAAAGGCAATGAGCACAAACAAAAGATTCAGAACCAGGACAGTGCCTGAACCTGCCTGTGGCTTCAGTGGAGAGGGAAACGGCCTATAGCACAGAGGACGTCTGGATCAAATCCCAAGGCTAATGTTGGAAAAAAAAGCTAGTTTAGATTTTTTTTACCACTTAATGAAAAAAAAAAAACCTATGCATCTTTGGTGTCAACATGCTCATACTGACCTGGAGAAACACTTTGCCAGGGAAGTTTTACTATATAATGAACATGTAAAATAATTATTTTTTTTTTAAAAGAACCCAATTGTGTAATTGATTTTTTTTTTGCAATTTCACTTGGATTTTGTTTTCCCGTTTTCCAGTACACTATATAGTAAAATGAATGGTGTCTTTCAAAAATACAACTTGTCCTGTAAAAAAAAGCCTTTTTATCATTATGGGGATGGAAAATAAAAAAGTTACTGCTTTTGGAAAAAGGGAGGAAAAACATTGAAGCGTAAAAAAACGGAAAATGGCCATGATGTGAAGGGGTTAATGAAGGGAGTGGTGGAGCACAAGACAGCAAATTAATTGAATGTGGTACATCGTTCAACAGCCATGTGCCACTGCCAGGAATGCTGGTGTACAATTTTGCTGTCAATTTATGCCACAATAGTGGTGAAAATTGCTAGATCTGTTGAATGATTATTTCACCTTATGACACCTTTTTTATGGCTTAGTTTAGACCAATCTTTTATTTATGCCAAACTTTTGGTGCAGTTTTTGAATAATTTTGATAATTTTACCTTATGTCCATTTCCGTCTAAGGCTAGTTTCACATATCCGGCTTTTTGCCGGATTGCAGGATTCAGCGCACTCCAGTACAGTGTATACAGTACAATGACATCGCGACAACTTCCGGGTCACATGCTCCGGTCACATGACAGCATGTGACTGGAGCTTGTCTCGCTGCCATTGTACTATATACACTGTACTGGAGTGCGCCGAATCCTGCAATCCAGCAAAAAGCCGGATGTGTGAAACTAGCCTAAGCCATGCATTTTGCTATACACTTTTAAAAACTGTTCAGTTAGGTGCATAAAATTGCTAAAACACATAAATTTGGACATGAGCACCAGTTCTTGGCGCCAATTGATCTTGACTTCTTGCATGTTTAGCTAAGTACAGTAGATCTCTGATATTATGTTTTTTCCCAAAATATTCCATAGGGGGGAGGCTCCTGCTGCAGCTAGATACAGAATTTTACTTAATTGGTAGATGAATGGCTTATTTATAAGGAAAAATAGGAACTTTTGTTTATATATTTATCATTTCAATATTGACAAACTAGAAACAAAGGTAATAATAAAATGTAGTGAAAAACTGATTGGATATTTTTGTTGAATTTTCTACATCTGAGTTTTGATATGTTAAATAAACATGAAAAATGTTAATTAATTAAGTTATATTTTGAAATTTAAAAAAAATTATCTGTGGTACATCACCTAGTATATGTGTGTGTGTTTGTGCATATGTATTTGAATTTCTATTCATAAATAAATATCTGTATTATGTGTGTGTGTGTGTGTGTCTCAATGTGTGTGTGTGTGTGTCTCTCAATGTGTGTGTGTCTCTCAATGTGTGTGTGTGTGTGTGTGTGTGTGTTTCAATGTGTGTGTGTGTATCTCAATGTGTGTGTCTGTGTATCCATGCAATTCTATAGGGAAAATCCACATGCAAACAATCAGCAAGAAAAATTGAAATGTTATGGATTTAAAACACTCAACGCAGGTCAGTTTATGCAGCATAAAAACAAAGCATAGAGGGCATGACATTTTTATAAATCCCAACTACTTTACTGGAACTGCAAAATACTGTGGGGGGGGGGGGTGTATGTGTAGCAAAAATACACAGTTTCAAAAACTCACCAAAATCTCAATGTGGAAACTCAACTTTAGGCTATCTGCACACACTGCTTCTTTGTGGTCACTACAAAGATGTAGCGTTTTTGTCAAAAACACATCCAAAAAAACGCATGCATTTGATGCTTTTTTTTTTACCGCGTTTTTACCCAATGCATTTTTTAAAGGGAACCTGTCACCAGTTTTTTGCCCTATAAGCTGCGGCCACCACCAGCAGTGGACTCTTATATGCAGCATTCTAACATACTGTATATAAGAGCCCAGGCCGCTGTGAACAACATAAAAAAACCACTTTATAATACTCACCTAAACCGGTCACTGCGGTGGATGTCAATAAAGGTGAATCATGGTCTCATAGAGCGCTAAGGAGTCTACAAAATCATTTAGTAAGTTTTATTTGTTTTATAAAAGCCACAACGCGTTTCGATATACACAATATCTTCGTCAGGAGGATATCCACCTGACGAAGATATTGTGTATATCGAAACTCGTTGTGGCTTTGATAAAACAAATAAAACTTATTAAACGATTTGGTAGACTCCTTAGTCCTCTATGAGACCATGATTCACCTTTATTGATACCTATTTCCCCCTTCGGGGGTCCATGGCAAGAGCTGCTTAAACGAAGGCTTCATCAAAACCAGGACCTTTTGGACGCCTATACCCTCCACTAACCCTTGGCTGGATCAGGCATACAGGAATCCGTCTCTCTGGAAGGATCTTATGGATAATCCTCCTGACAGCGGAACATTACACTCCCGTCTATTACCGTGGTTGTGCGAGGGCTGCACAACCACTCCAGGTGAGCAGTTTTAATTACCCGCCTCACTGTTACTCCTGTTCTGAGACTCTTCACATGCGCTCCCTGTTTTCACTTTTCTCAGACTGCATTGGATGTGGCTCAGATGGGCTTCTTTGTCTTCTGGTGCCGGCGCTGCCTCTTTCGGCCATCTTTGTCGCCGCCTCTGTCGTCCTTCTGAAGCCACGATGCATGATGCGTCCAACGTCATATACACTCACCGGCATTTAGGTCCTGAGCAGGGCAGATCAAAGTATTGTAGTGCGTATGCGCTGGCCCGGCGAATGTTTATGACGTAGATGCGTCATGCACACAGGCTTCAGAAGGAGGACGAAGATGGCCGAAAGAGGAGGCGCAGCCACCGGAGGATGAAGACACCCATTTGAGCCACATCCACTGCAGTGACCATTTTAGGTGAGTATTATGAAGTGTTTTTTATGTTCTACACAGTGGCCTGGGCTCTTATATACAGCATGTGGTGGCCGCAGCTTATAGGGCAAAAAACTGGTGACAGGTTCCCTTTAAGTCAAATCTATTGACTGAAGGGTTCAAAACATTGGCAAAAAAACCCACATAAACAATTGACACGCTGCATCTTTGTGTTCAACACAAAGTTTCAGCCCAAAAAAACCTGCAACGGGTGGACAGAAAAACTGAAATCTCATAGACTTTGCTGGGAAAGGAAATTCATGCAATTTTGAGACCAAAACTACACCTAAAAAACATACCAGAAACGCAGCGTGTGCACAGGACCTTAGAGCCCACCTCTCATGGCCACTAAATGTATATATTATAAGTTACACAATTGGGAAGTCCAGGGACAAAGATCATGTGCATTTTGTGGCCCAAATATTTTTGATGATGAGGGAGATTAGAAGTTTATTATTTATTATTATAGTGCCATTTATTCCATGGCGCTTTACAGTGAGGGTATATGTACAACAATCATTAACAGTACAAAACAGACTGGTATAGGAGGAGAGAGGACCCTGCCCGCGAGGGCTCACAGTCTACAGGGCATGGGTGATGGTACAATAGGTGGGGGTAAAACATTGTATGGGACATGTGATAAGTAGTTTCTAAGTAGTTACTATAGGTATCTCATCCACTTCTCCAGTTTCTGTCTGCACTTGTTTTCATACACACAGCCCATTATATTATTCCATACCATATATTCCCACATTCTGTTCCATCCAGACCACGCACATTAGTCTCTAACACTGGAGAAAGCTCCCTTTGTTTATGTGGAATTCATCCAAAAGCTGGCTGGTTGAATATTTTATCCTAAGCCATCTTCAATAAACGTTCTAACCACACTTTATAAGAGCCCTGCAAAACCAGATGGGGGGAAGAAAAAGTCATCAAAATGTTTTTGAATCTTTTTGGACCTACTGTAACACGCTGGAGAGCTGCTATGTATAGCAAATTCCTAGCCTAGACATATGGACTTCGTTTGCACACACTCACATGCAAGTGACTGAGAAATTGAACTGTAACCAAAGCAGTTTTGATATCTTGATTCTTTGATTCCTTTTTAACAATGTCCAACAGTCACTGGCTGACATAGACAGGAAAGCGTCACTGTGCAAAAAAAACCAACAATATATGGTCCCTTTCCAGCCCAAGAGCTCATCAAAATGCATTCTACCGGCATTGGAGGTAGATATGGGCCCCCTGACCTCTTGGGCCCCTGTGTCCACCTCTGCCAACAGTCCTGTATTTTCTTTTATTGCAAAGATAGTATCAAAATAAGACACCTTTTTGGACAAACATTTTGCTTACATCAATGTTACATGCTGCATTTCCATCTGTTGGGCCTTTCAACCATTAATTCTGATGCACCACTGGATGGGATCAACTTGCAGCCCATATGGATCCATTGTAAGGCTAAGTTCAAATCTTTTGTAGTCATAAGTTATCATGGATACATTAGAGATCTGTCCGCAAAAAACGTTGTGCAAAAAAACACTTTTTTTCTCCGTTTTTAATAGATGTCAACTGAATATTTTTTTAACATGTGGAATCTATGGACAGTGGATTCGTTCATGGAATGCCATTTGTAATGGATCTGTTAAGAAAACAACAGATCCGTTACAAATACAAGCACAAGGGATGGCTAAATAGCAATCCGTAAATGGATCTGTTGTCCATAGACTCCCATGTTGAAAAAAATGGATACAGGAGAAATAAGTTTCCCAATGGATCTGTTCTAACAGATGATTACAGAGCATGTGAACTTAGCCTAACCATCCAGTAAGATTTTAAAAGGCATAGAGAACTCATTCCCTACCAGACAGACCCTAATAATACAAGGTGTCACTGACCCAACTGTGATATTTTAACAATAGGAGCCTTCCTGAAGTCAAAAGTGGAGTTAACTGAATGAAGCCATGGACTACTTACCACTTATTTTTACTACTTAGTCCTTAGTTGCAATGCTAAAGAACAATTCTTGCTGGGTCCTGATATATTTAAATGACCTCAATATGGCACAGACCTGAAAATGGAGCATTGTCCTGTCTGATGTCAGGATGCAACTGTTTACTAATATTATTCCAACAGGACAAGCAGTGGAGAAAGTATTTCCTCAATGGACCTTGGTGAAACTGGGAAACCATATTACTTTTACAACTCAATTATATCACTTTTTTAATTTAATTAGTAAATGAGTCTCCATATAATCAAGACCACGTGATGAAGATGGTAAGAAAACAAATGTAACCACTTAAACAAAAAATAAATACATGCATTAAAATAAAAAAAAACAACAAAAAAACACACAAATATCTACTGTATATGTGTGCATTTATTTTTATATATATATATACATATATATATATATATATATAAATAAAAAATATATAATAATATATAAATAATGCCTAGCCTACAGCAGATTTCACATAAATGCAACCACTTAAACAAAATAAATAAATACATAAAAAAAAAATAAAAAAACATAACAAATAATAATAAAAAAAAACCCAAACTAAACTGTATATATATATATATATATATATATATATATATATATATATATATATATATATAACAGATATATATATAAAACACCCTGCCCATAGCAAATGTGACTTTTATATGAGCAATATACCTCATTATCAGCTATAAACTGAATTATTAAGCATCTTATCTCCAAAACTATTGGTAGTCATACCAAGATTTACTGTGCAGAGCAATGAAAGTTTTCATACCTGTACAACTCTGGAGAGAGAATGGTTGCAAAAGTCAAGCAAATCCTTGAGTTAAGTAAAAAACGAAGTGCATGTGCTTTTTGTTTTATGGTGTTATTCCTTTCTGTGCCCATAGGAAGGCGCTGTTGGACAATTCTCTTGTATACTGTGAATTAGTGTGTGACTTGCCCTTTGGTTAACCTGAAGGGGAATGGAGAGCACGTGATCCCAGCTAATGTCCTGTATTCATTATCTTTAAGACTTGGCATAAGCCAAGTAGTTTAATCTCTTAGCATCAGTTAAACCGCTCCATAAAATTGTAGGAGAAGAAGATTCTTCCATCTACTGTAATGTTTTACAATGCAGAAATGTATAGTATAATTGTGTATGATAGATAGCAGAAAATGCTGCTCTACAGCTGACAAGAATTAATGTACTAGTTAAATAATGCACCTGCTTTGCCTATTTGCAGAGTTGTCCTCAAACATGATGGCATACATTAATTTCCATACCTTACAAGGGGAATAACACCCTTCAATTGGAGCAAAAGGGAAACAAAAACTGCAGACACCATTGAGAGTTTTACACACACACACACACACACACACACACACACACACACACACACACACACATTATAATGAGTGGATGGCTTCTATTTTTAAAACTGTCAATTGCTTAATTGCTTCCTACCTTTGTAGCATACATGAGATTGTGTGTGTGTGTGTGTGTGTGTGTGTGTGTGTGTGTGTGTACACACACACATACACACACACACAAAATCTCATATATGGAAGCAATTAACAGTTTTAAAAAAAAAAATAAGCCATTCACTCATTAATCTTTAATTCATCTATTAATTATAATGGTCAATTTATATTCACAAACTCACTGATTTATAAATGTGTCCAATTAGCGAAGAAATTATATTACGTATAGATAATGAACAGCAAAACTAAGTATAAACTACCCACAAATCCACAATGCATCTCAGTACCTAACAATCAATGCATTAAAAATGATTATTTTCATTTTCAGGTCTAGTTATAGTGGATATATATAATTCCATAGATCATAACTGTTCAGCATGTTCAGCCTCACATATGGTGCTTCTGAATTGTGTGATAAATTGTGCTTCTTCTGCATCCTGGGGTCTCCTACTTCACATTCTCCCTCCAAATTCATTCTTGTGAAACCTTGAGGGAATAAAAGAAAGAAAAGTATTCACATTATTTGTTTTATGACGTTACAGCAGATTCTTCCCAGCCTCCAAAGTTCAAAGATCTTCTCACTACAAGAAGTTGTAAACAGTTTGTTGTCTTGTAATTACAAGTGACACCAAGAGCACTTAAATAAATACTCTCGTTTTCTTGGGATATCGTCCATTTGCCACTACTTTACAGACTACTTTTCTTAAGGGTGAATTCTTCCTCAGATGCTTGTCTGATTTCTATCTTGAACAATGCTGATACGTCCTGTATAATAAGAGTTAAAAAAAAAAAACATTAGCAACAAGAACATAATAAACAACATTAGACACAAGAATAATATAAGAACTTGTGCATTATTCCCTACTGCACTCATCATGATTAGAAAAAAAAAAATGGAGATAACTTGGAAGTTCTTAATTTTGTTTGTAAATATTTATAAATGAGGAATTCTGTTCTATCTATTTAACTTTTCTTCATATTTATATTTTATGTAACTATTATTTATTTATCTATTAATTATCTATCAAGTCATCTATGTATCTATCTATCTATCTCTTTCTGTCTAATATCTAACTTTTCTATCATGTATCTATCTATCTATCTATCCATATATCTATCTATCTAGCCATCTATCTATCTATCTATCTATCTATCTATCCTCTATTTTATTTATCCGTTCATCTATCTATCTATCTATCTATCTTTCTATCTATCCATCTATCTATCTATTATCTATTTTATTTATCCATTCATCTATCTCTCTATCTATCTATCTATCCTCTATTTTATTTATCCGTTCATCTATCTATCTATCTATCTATCTTTCTATCTATCCATCTATCTATCTATTATCTATTTTATTTATCCATTCATCTATCTCTCTATCTATCTATCTATCTATCTATCAATTATCTATTTTATTTATCCATTTATCTATCTATCTAATATCTATCTAACTTTTCTATCATGTATCTATCAATCTATCTATCTAGCTACCTATATGTCTGTCCATTCATCTACCTATCTATTTATCTATATCTATCTAATATCTATCTAACTATTCTATCTATTGTAATTATCTATTTTATCTGTCTATCCATCTTTCTTTCTATCCTATCTATCCTGGGTCAGCATTTTTGTGCCATAGTTCTCCCCTTCAGCTTAGCCTTGGCTCTGTATGAGCTGCACTGCAGTAGAACTTTCACTTTTTAATATTCCTTCTTTTATTTGGTGTTACTATTAGAGGCTTCTGGGAATCTCAATCTAGTGAATAGAAGTTTAAAGCTGATGGTTATTTATGGTTCCATTGAGATGAGTCCTGAGTGGCTGAATGGGAACACGTGATTCCAATAAACTTTGTTTTATGGCTTGAGAGTTGACAAGCTAAAATATAATTCCCACCATAAATTAGTTTAACAGCATACAAGTGCAGATGCGTTGTGTTCCTGCATGTAGTAATAAGGATCAGTGTTTAGAAAGGATCATTCTGTCTGGATCTCCTTGCACTGAAGCCTTTCTATCTGCTGGATCTACTTTAGAAGATGAAGAAGGAAAAAAGGAATAGAAAGTAAGTGGTTCTCTCTGTAATCCTGTGCTTGCTGGGGGAGCTGGAGCTGGGGCTATACACGTGCTTGTGATGCTCATTCTTTACTTTTCCATAAAATACATAAACCCCCATTGTGGCTAGTTATGTTTCTGTGTAATGTAAAGGTTCTATCTATAGGATCTGTAATTATATTTGATCAGGTTCATTTCAACTGTGAACTTGGAGGGAATATAGTGGAACCAGAAGAATGCAATCTATGATGTTGCTGCAAATAATCAGCCCCATGATGATTATTATATTCCTTTATATTTGTTTCAATTTTTAATTATTATCCTTATTTCTTAAAGACTTTTTTTTTTTTTTTAAATCTTGCACCAAATATATTATTCATTTGTTTTATTTATTTGCAACAGGTTGCACACAATGGAAGAACACATTGAGTGAGTATATGACTCCTACATTTATTGTTGCCATATATAGTGTGATTTGTCAGAAATTGTATCTATTACGAAAATATTAATGTGATATTATGTAGCAATGCAATATAACTATTTAGACCCCCGATCTTGATGATAAAGTTGGGGTTTCAGAATTGCTAATGTGGAGTATAAAATGACTTGATAGAAGCTGAAGATGTAAATGAGCTTGGTGCATTCTGGGAGTTTATATTATTCCATATGTCTGGAATATTGGATAGGGGGCTATATAGTATTGACTGGAAGTGATGTAATTATATTGAAGACTTTTATTGATTCTGGAGATTTTCCAGATGTCTGTCTTGTTGGGTTTGGATGAACTATAAGTCACTGCTTGTTGGTTCTGTTGTACTGTATAGCGCCTCCCACAGTTTGGAGTGATGATATACATTATGGTACAGATTCATTGCACGAATTTATGTGAATGAATGAATGATTACTTAGGTTTGGTAAAGTGCATAAGTGGCTATAGGATAATAATCTCTGCGTCTTTATAATGGGATTAGTGGATTTCTGCTGCAGTACAATGCGGGCAGCATTTGCTTCATATTGTTGCAGATTATATAAATTCTGTAGCACTCTCTAATGCTATGAGTGATCAGTGATATTTACTATATGATATTCGTCTGCCTCTGTATCTATTACATAATAACAACAGCAATCTTTCCCAGAAATATCCATAAGAAATTCTTCAGCTACCAAAAAGCAATGCATACAATATGTGTATATATATATATATATATATATATATATATATATATATATATATATATATATATATATATATATATATATATAAAATATTTGTTGTTGATTTTAATGCCCAATCCAAAGTAATATATATATATATATATATATATATATATATATATACCAGATGCAGAGACCTGAGTAGTCTTGAAAGCTTGCTATTATTACCATCTTTTCAGTTAGCCATTACAAGGTATCAACTACTGAGGACTCTCAGTTCTTTTAAACAAACTTTATATATATTTTTATATATATATATATATATATATATATGTATAGCATTATATATTTATATATAACGTTATATATTACTCTAACACACAGATATATATATATATATATATATATATATAAAACTTTGCTTTACCATGTTATTTCTGCATTGTCATTTTGCCCCCACCTGATTTCTGCATCTCATCTCATGTTTTCCGCAGCGGCAGAGAATTAGTCTTATAGGCTAAACATTGAATGATACAATTTTTGTATGAATTAGGCCCCAGAAAAAGAAGTTAGATCAAAAGCAGCTCTATAGGCTGAGGAGCAGGAGGTGAATATTTAACGCTTTTGTTCATCAATAACACTGTGGCTTTGACCTGTCTGAGCAAGTCTTCCCATAAGGTGAAATGCAGGTCACAACGTCTAACTAATGTGAAAATGTCAGCTCTCTGATAGCTTTCCTTTACTAAACCGTGATATGTAAAATACTAGGATATCTTATACATTGAAAATATAAGACTCCAAAAAAAAATTGTCTTTTTTAAAAACATTTCAGTTCCAAAAGTATTATAGATCTGACCATTAATATTCTGAAATATAGACAATAAATATTTGTGTATATAGATAGTCCTATAGATAGAAATATAGATAAATAAATGATAGCAAGAAAGAGAAAGATGGATATATAGACAGATAAATATTAGACAGATATGCATATACTATATTATGTGTATGCATGTGTATATATATATATATATATATATACATATATATATATATACAGAGGATGACTATGTATATATACACACACACACACACACACACAGAGGATGACTGTATGTGTGTATATATATATATATATATATATATATATATATATATACATAGATATATCTATATATATATAGATATATATATACATGCACACACAGTAGATACCTGTGTGTGTGTGTGTATATATATATATATATATATATATACACTCAGAGGATGAGACTATATATATATATATATATATATATGTAGACACATAGGTAGCTAGATGGCTAGATAGAATGACAGAGAGAGGAACACATAAGTAAAGATAGTTGTTAAACATATTTAATAAATTACAAAGCTATTGATAGAAATTGATAGCTACATATATAGATACATAGATAGATACATAGATGATACAAGATAGATAGAAAGATAGATAGATAGATAGATAGATAGATGCATAGATAGATACATGGATGATGCAAGATAGACAGAAAGATAGATAGATAGATAGATAGATAGATAAATAGATACCTGGTTGGATAAATAAATGATAGATAGATGGATAGATAGATAAATAGATACCTGGTTGGTTGGATAAATAAATGATACATAGATGGATAGATAGATAGTAGATAGATACCTAAATGGATAAATAAATAGATAGATACCTGGATAGATAGATAGATACATACATACATGGATGGATGGATAGATACATGGATAGACTTTCATATATGATAATTTATTACACACAACAAAAATTGCAACAAACGGCATCAGAACAGAAAGCATTAAATATTTTACAAATCAGTAAATAAATAATTTATTACATTAATATGTAACATTAGACACTTACCTTACAAGTGTAGAGCTGGTCTCATGTTTGAAGAATGCATGGCTGGATTATTGAGGAGTTCTGGCTTTAGAGAGGGGAGGACATTGAGTTTGCACATGAGTCAGGAACAAATCGTGAACTTTTGTCCTCTCTGTGTGACTGTCGAGCACTAAAAATAATGAAACTTTGGGATATGTTTGCTAATGCCCTCTGACCTGCTCTTCACCATAAACGCTACCACACTCATTTCTGGGCATAGTGCAAAGTTTGGCTGCTCACAAGTAACTCATCTGGTATGTATTGCACCCTGTATATTTGTAATTTCTATTATTATAATAATTGTCTGATTGAAATTGTGTGACGCTTTCACACACTGAAACTGTTGGATGTGAGTAAATACTGAAGTCTGATTGTTGTTTAATTTTTCTTCCATTGTATGCCCTATATGCCTTTATTATATTTTTTTGTATCACATTTTATCATTGTGTGCTGTGAGACTATATTTGTTTTCATATTATGGGCATACAGATATGGTAGAACTGAATTAAAATGCTTTATGGAGGCATCATACATCAGGATCTCAGCAGTCCTATGCAAAGGCATAAATTACAGCAACATAATAATTTCTCTTTTAATTATCCTAAATGAAAGCTCAACTCTGCTGTATAGACAACCATAGCTCTGCTACATTTGCAATTTTTTTATATTGATATTTTTACACTGTATCTATTCATATTGTTACATTGTATCCGAGGGTTTTAGTTTGCGTTTTGGACATGTGTACATGTGCAGTAAATATTCTTGAACATTTGTATGAAATATTTACGGATTTGGGATGAAATATGATCTTTGAGATTTTTTTTCTTACATAATAACATATCATGGCTGTATATAATATAGTGGTCGTTTTAGGATTCTCATGAAGTGTAGACGTCAATACAACCGTCAGATTACCTGCTGACATTTAGTGTGATCACACCTCCTATGTAATTAGCATAAATTTACCTGAATTTTCACTATATATTGGACCTAATATGTGCATATATATTTTTTTTATTTTTGTACACACTATCTTGCCCTGTGTAACTTCATCATCTCACACCTGCCATCATCCTTGACCTGCAGGTGATTCATAGTTGATTCCTTTGAGAACACTGCACTAGATAGAAGGATTGTCTATACGTTGTCTATATGTACCCTGTAGAACCGAATTTGTGTGGTGTTTACATAGTCACAGATTCGATTCTAGGGGAATATATGGTCGATGCAAAAACTTCGGATCCATCTAGAATAGTTACAACACATTGCGGCCATTTCTATGAGAATATTAAACACATAGTCACTCTCATATCATAGTCACTCTCATATTTTTCTTTTCCATTCAACCTACAAATATTTCCTTTAGCTTTGTTGTCGATGGTCATGTATATTCCTATTATATGCATGCTATTCATCCTTTAACCTATATGCTAGCTTTACCTTATCATGTATATATATATATATATATATATATATATATATATATATATATAAAAACATTTCTTATATTTATAATCTAGTCCTCGTCAAATATACCAATATCTCCATATTGTGTTATATATCGACCATTATATATACTAGTTATCCCTTTTTACACACACACACACACACACACACACACACACACACACACACACATATATATTTTTTTTCTTTTTAGGGCATATATACTCTGCATTTCATTTTGTTTTTACAACAATTGCATCAATTGAGTTACATTAATTTATTGTAGAAAGATTTATGCACCAACTCCCCCTTATGTGAAGGGCAAAAGTAATGTAAGTTTCAAGATACATTTATACGTTGACAAATCTTGGTAAATATTAAACATTTGTCTTTTTTTTTTTTTTTTTTATTGAACCATGTGAAAAGTTAACCACAAGTTACTGATTATCTAATTTATTTTCAACCTGACTAGATTCTGGTAACTTTTAGATGACCCCTCGAAAAACAAAGGCAAGACAGGTCTATTGTACATGTTATAGAGACCCTGATGCCCCCCTGACAACATAAGAGCTCTCTACTCTCCGTGTCTCTGTTTCTCTCTGTGTGTGTCTCTTTATCTTTCTGTCTCTCTCTGTCTCTTTCTCTCTGTCTCTTTCTCTCTCTTTCACTCTCTCTTTCCATCTCTCTTTCTCACTCTGTCTCTTTCTCTCTATCTCTCTCCATTTCTGTCTCTCTCTTTCTCTCTTATTTCTCTCTTTCTCCCTCTCTTTCTATCTGTCTCTATCACTCTCCATTTCTGTCTCTCTCTTCTTTCTCTATTTCTCCCTCTCTTTCTATCTCTCTCTCTTTTTTTTCTCACTCCCTCTGTCTTTCTCTCTCACACTTTCTCTCTGCTCCCCCTTTCTCTCTCTTTTTCTCTTCCTTTCTCTCTTTCTCGCTATCCCCCTTTCTCCCTCTTTTTCTTTCCCCTTTTATGTATCTTTCTCTCGCTCTGTATTTTTGTTTCTTTCTTTGTTTCTTTCTCTCTCTCTCACTGTCCTTCTCTGTTTCCCCCTTTCTCTCTTTCTTTCTTTCTCTCTATCTCCCTTTCTCTTTTTCTTTCTCTCTATCCCCCTTTCTCACTCTTTTTCTTTCTCTCTTTCTTTCCCCTTTTCTCTATCTTTCTCTCTGTATTTCTTTATTCTTTCTCTCTCACTGTCTCTCTCTCTGTTCCCTCTTTCTCTCTTTCTTGCTTTCTCTATATATCTATCTTTCTTTCTCTCTATCTCCCTTTCTCTTCTTCTTTCTCTCTATCTTTCTTTCCCCTTTTCTCTTGCCTTCTCTCCCTCTTTCTCTTTCTCCTCACATTAGCTGCCAGCAAAAACTACACAAACATATATCTGTTTTATAACCTAAGGTTGTGACAAATATTCTTCTAAAAATTTGAATTATTTATGTAAAATAATATTTTTATTCAATAGTTACTACATCCAGTTGTAATATGGGGCTCAGGGAAGGATATCTCGTATTGAGACATGTAATGTGTGATTAAGACCAAAAGAGGGGATGGAATGTTCATAATGATCCAATTAAATCAATATTATTTTGTTATTTTCTGGAAATTATGAGCTACAATTAAAATCCAGTGATAAAGTTCCTGCCCTGTGATTGGCTGGCCTGGTCACATGGCCTCCTAACTTTATTCAGTTGACAGCAAGTAGGAGGGCTTTATGGAGGCAAGAAAAAAAAGACAAGAGCAGAAAAATTAGTATTTTCTATCCTGAGAAATTAATGGCCATGAGTTCTTATATGGTAAACTCTAAGTATGTGGATCCTAAATTTCCTCCATGCGAGGAGTATGTGCAGAGCAGCTACCTAGCAGAGCAAGCCCCTGATTTCTACAGCTCCCAGCAGGGCTCTGATTATAACCAGCATCCAGCTATCTTCACCTCCCGGCCAAACTACAGCGAGGAGTCCTCCTTCAGCTGTAGCCACCATGCACCAGGCTCTTCTGCACTGCAGTCCCGGGGCCACCATGGGCAGGAACCACAGAACCCCTACTCTGCTCCTGAGGACCCCTGCCCAGCTCCTGCCCAGATCACCAGACCCTGCAGCCAACAGCAGCACCCTAAAAATGGAAGTCTATCCAAGCAGCCTGCAATAGTGTACCCCTGGATGAAGAAAGTCCATGTTAACTCAGGTAAGGTAGCAACTTCTTCCTATTACAGGGCATAATTCTAGAAAACTAGACTAGAAAGCTGCTGAAATTATTATTTATGGCCATTTAAGCCTAGGAAGCCATTACACTCATCATAAATTTTTATGGTTGAGGGAATAGGCCATGTGGCTTTGTTGTTTCTACTGAGGAGCAAACTCCATCATCAAAGTGTGTGCATGCGTTAAGCAGAGTAGTGCTACTCACACATAGACACACACATACACAAATATATATAACACAGACACACAAATATAAATATATATTTATATAACCATACGCATATATATATATGTATATATATATATATATATATTATATATATACACACACACACACACACACACACACATACATTTGTACATGTACACATAAATATATATTCACCCATACATATATATATATATATATATACACACACACACAAATATATACATACACATGTATAACTATGCACACACTTACATAATATATGGTTATATGCACACACACACATATATATGTATATATAGATAAATATATGTGTGTGTGTGTGTGTGTGTGTGTGTGCATATATGTGTGTCTCTCTCTCTATATATATATATGTATATACATATAAAAATATATCTATCTGTATTGTATTTTTATATATATATATATATATATATATATATATATATATATATATATCTCGTGTATTTAAATATATGTAGGGGTGTATATATATCTGTGTGAGTGTGTGTATGTATCTATATATAACAGTATATATATATATGTGTGTATATATATATATATATATATATATACCCAGATGTGTGTGTCTATATATATTATGTATGTGTGTGTGTGTGTGTGTGTATATATATATGCACACATATATATGTGTGTGGGTGTGTGTATATATATATATATATATATATATACCTATATATATAATCTGTATTGCATATAGGTATTTATTTGTGTGTATACATACACATGTGTATGTATATATATATTTAAATATGTGGAGGTGTATATGTATATATATATATCTGTGTGAGTGAGTGTGCGTGTATATATATATATATATATATATATATATATATATATATATACACATATATATATATATATATATATATATATATATATATATATATATATATATATATATATATATAGTTAATTTGTATAAAGTGTATCGTTGTTTATAACTCATGAGTATATAGTGATTAACTTTTCACACATCTATTAGTTTTCATAAAGTATATTTTCGTTGCTTTGTTTCAGTCAACCCAAACTACACAGGAGGAGAACCCAAACGCTCCAGGACTGCATACACCAGACAGCAGGTTCTGGAACTAGAGAAAGAATTTCATTTTAACAGGTATTTGACCAGACGTCGCAGGATAGAGATCGCCCACAGTCTGTGCCTCTCTGAGCGACAGATAAAAATCTGGTTTCAGAACAGGAGGATGAAATGGAAGAAAGACCACAAGTTACCCAATACAAAGGGGAGATCTTCATCTGCTTCTTCTCAGCACATACAGACTCTTACAAAGGAGCATCAGACTGACCTCACCTCTTTATAGGAAGAAACGCAGATTATTATTATTTTTATTTTTTTGATCTGTAATTACATAAAATATTGCCAGGACTTCAAATGTGCAGCAGGATCAGAACTAGAATGCTCACACCTATCAAGGATGTCTTCTCAGTAGAAATTCTGGACATCATAAACTGTGAAGACATGTTCCTTTTTTGTTTGTTCTTGTCCACACCAAAAGGATGCTACAAAGAGACCTATGGAAATATGTCTTAGGTAAATCTGTCTGTACGTTCTGTCTAATAGCACAGGGCAGCATTGGGTTAACAAGGAAATGGGAGAGATAAAACATAAATGTGGGGACCATATGGGAAAGCTCTGCCATGATTTCGTTGTTTCTTCTTTGTTACTG
>NC_134359.1:64472215-64484715 GCF_048569485.1 Anomaloglossus baeobatrachus
AAGCTGAAATGTTACCCAAGACAAACGTTACAGCACATAATGATTTCCGAGTGTCCGCCATAGTCATTACTATTACACTTAAAGTGGATCATTTTCTGCTGGACACCGCCATTTATTCCCACCATTTGCTGCAATCTATAATAGTAAATGGATATTTACTGATCTGGCTGAGGATCCCAATAGAGGAAGATAGACAGCAGAATAGATATCTTCTCTGATTTCCAACATTTTTCACGTTAAATAGAGCGGACTATTCAGATATATAACTGATAAATGGGTCACTAATCCCCTGCATTGTATCATAAAGCAGTTTATAAACCAGAACATAGTCTTAATTTGTGCAGAACATGGTCTTAATTTCTCAATTTTTTCATTTTTTTCTCAATTGTATAAAAAAACCCAAATAGTATTATTATTTTTATTATAACTATTATTCAAGTTACAATAATGCATTCCATTGTAATGTTTTCTGCATTCTTTCTTTTTATCATTTATACAGTAACTTGCAATGATTTTGTATTTGAATTATTGATTTTTTTTGTATCTTTGCATGTAAAATAGTATAATTTTGTTTCAAATGATATGAAAATATGTGCATAAACGAATTGTTCTAATGTAATCTAATAATATCTTGGGCTCAGGATACATAATTTCAGCCCTTGTAATAACATTTATTTCCTAGCTGTAGCCATGGAGGTTTTATCAGTTGACAATGGGCCAAGTTGTTGTTATAAATCATAGTAAGTAAAGGGTTCTAGGCTGTTGGGGGCGGCTGAGGGGTGTAAATCTTGCAGTTTTATTGCCCTGTGCACATTATGCTGCGGTTCATTTACTGTGGATCTTCTGCTTGAATTGGATTGTGTAAAGTTCCATTCTCACCATCGGGCAGGAGAAAACAGCACTTTATTTTGGGTCCTTTTACACTCGGCTGGAAGCTGTTGTTGTAGCCCTTTTTTTTTGCATATGCGACCCTGCTGTCAGCACCACTGATAAAATTTTATTTTTCTAGTGCCACAATCATTGATATAATTATCCCATCATTTTAATTTCAGGAAGATTTTATAGCTAGCAAGCAAGGAATAATAAACAAATCATCGATATAACCATATATTTAATATAATATCCTTACAATTCTTCATTGCTCAAAACAAAACAAAAAACACCAAGACAGTAACCAAATTTATTATACTTATACATTTACATTGGATTGTACATTAAAATCAACAATAAATATTTAAAAAATAGATATAATAAAGAAGACACCAATACAGTCACCATATTTATTAGATTTATACATTTACATTGGATTGTACATTAAAATCAACAATAAATATTTAAAAAATAGATATAATAAAGAAGGCACCAATATAGTCACCATATTTATGAGTTAAACATTTACATTGGATTGTACATCATGATAAAAAAATAAATCTGCCTTTTATATATATATATATATATATATATATATATATATATATATATATATACTGCTAAAAAGAAAATTAATGGGAACACCAAAATACCATTTTGTTGTTTAAGTTCTCTCTTTATCTTTTTGCAGTATATATATATATATATATATATATATATATATATATATATATATATATATATATATATATATATATGTGTGTGTGTGTGTGTGAATATGCACACACACACATATATATATATATATATATATATATATATATATATATATATATATATAAACAACAAGACACTAATACAGTCACCAAATGTATTAGTTTTATACATTTATATTTGATTGTACATCAAAGTCATTAATATATATATATGTTAGGACCTAGTGTGTATTGAGAATGTAGGACAATCTGCTGAAACTGGTCATTGTCGCATATATGAATCCATCGTATGGGTCGATTGTAACAATTATTATTATTATTATTTTAGGTGCTGTATTTATTTACAGGTCAATACAGAAATACATAAATTAAGGATTGTAAAATCGGTGCGTTGTTTTGATTGGCAAAGCTGGCACATGTAGACGTGGTGTGTCCTATTGTATATGTTGGCATCAAATAACAATCGGAAGAGGTGAGAGATGAAGGCAGAATGGGAATGGGCTGGAAATATATAGGTTATATACAATCCCACAGCTGCAGGGTTTAGTATAGTGATCACGTGAACAAATAGGTTTAAATGTTAAGGCAGAGGCTGTACTTGTAGTGATTATTAGAGGACATGGCCAACATCACCAACCTAGAAAGGGTTCCTCATTAAATCCCTCAGAATGGAGACTCTCGATTAATTTGGCCAAGTAGTTTGATTTCAAATACTATGAGAGAAGTTCATTGCCCTGACTGTAATTGGTAGGTGAGTGCTAGCCCATTCCTCTCTATGGGAATACTGTGCAGCTACTGTAGGTGGAAATGTCTGCAAATCCGCAACATCAGGGTTAGGACAGAATCTCCACACACACAAAGGGTGAAGGATACATCCCAGCTCCATCCAACAACCAACCATAGAGACTGGAGGAGCCCAGGGTTATGATAAATTGATACACAGGTAAGATCTTGCATGACAATCCAAAGCCTTTGTATGGAGCCTTTATGAAGCTTTACTAGAGCTCAGATTTATTGTGTTTTCAGCATTTTTTTTAGGCATTGGGGACTTTGACAGGAAAGCACAAATAAGCATTTTATCATGATTAATCCAGGTATATGCAATGTGCACATGTGTACTGGATAGAGCATTACCTAAAAGGACTTTTAATTTTACAACTACCTATGTGTTATAATTACAACCTACATAATACATATAGGACATTATATTACATTTAATGAATGATACATTGAAATAAATTTGCATTTTTGCCTCTGTCAAAAGAAGATTGAACATCACATTAACAAAGTGTCTTGGGCTATTGGGCTTGCAAGAGACAAGCTGATTTATGTGTATTTACAGTCAGTATAATGGTAATATCTTTCCAATAGGTGAAGAGTTTCCTCCAAAAATTGTGATTCTAATTGAAATATGGTGATATGTTTTAATTTTTTGTAGCCATTGTAATTTATTAACAGCAACACCTAGGAGAAGTAATTATACAGGTATTACAGAGAGTATATACAAAAGCCTCCACAAGACTCTAGGTGATATATATATATATATATATATATATATATATATATATACATATATATATATATATATATATATATATATATATATATATATATATGTGTGTTTGTGCCTGTGTGTACAGAATATACATATATAACAAGGTTTATATATATATATATATATATATTTGTGTATATGCAAGATACATATATGACAAGGTGTATATATATGTGTGTGTACATGGTACATATAACAAGATTTATATATATATATATATACCTTGTACACACACACACACACGCACACACACACACACACACACACACACGTATGTACAGCGTGTTCTATATATACATATATATAGGATGCATATATAACAAGGTGTATATATACATTTATACCTTGCAGACACACACACATATATATATATACACCTTGTTATATACCTTGTTTTATATATTATATATACATATATATATATGTATATGTATATATATATATATGTATATGTATATATATATATATATATATATATATATATATGTACTGTTCAAAAAAAATAAACGGAAGACTAAAGTACCACTTTGTCGATTAAGTGTTCCCTTTATTTTTTGAGCAGTATATATGATATATGATATCAGTATATGATAAATATATAACAAGATATATATGTACACATGATACATATATAACACTGTATATATATATATATATATATATATATATATATATATATATATATATACACACACTGCCCTATATTGTGTCAGTATTTGCCACATTGTATTGTCGGTCTGTGCGGCTATATAGATACATAGACAGTGAATGAAATTTCTGAGCATACTTTATATGGCCCAGTAGTAAATGAGCTCAAAATTCATAGAATTGTTTATTAGTTATTATTATATCACTGTCCCTTGACTTCAATCACGTAATTACTATTTCTAGAATTAAATCAACAATAGTTGATGACATAAAGGCCTGAACAACCGACATTCCAATGTAATGTTGAATGCGTATTGTCAACAAATCCAACATTTTTTCCCCCCTCACAAACCAGTGGCCATTTCTGGGCCATTGTTCGCCCTCCAGCCCTCAGCAGGCCAGTTAAATCACATTGCAGCAAACCCTTTTCATTTCATCTGGTTGAACCTACGCCCACACAATATTATTAATACACAAAATAATGAACTGGCTTCCATCTTTCACACTTTTTTTTCTTTTCGGTGATCCCCAGGATCGGATACAATTGGAATTGTACGATTTATGCGCGATTCTATCATCCAGGAATATATTTATGTATAAACAACTTTTCCTATACAGAGAGGACTATAATTTTCAGTGTAAAGGCTTTGGAATGACTCAGATGGCACTACTATATAATTTGCTTCCAGAAATACATTTTGTTATAATAAACAATCATGATACAAGAGATCATTGCCCTCCGCCCACCTGAGCTGGGACCATGCACAGTTTTGGGCTGGCCTCCTACCAGGGACCCTGCACAGTCCCCAGTCCTTAATCCTTCCTATACCAGCCGCACTCTTCTGCAGTCATTTTACCTGGTTTCATGGGGTGCCTGAGCTGAGATAATGAGGATTTGCAGGAAAGTTGTTAGCACTATTCTGCTAGAAGCTACTGCTCAGTGCTCACTTGGTTGTTCATTAAGTGGTGAGTTATTACTATACAAGCCAAAGGTCATTGGAATGGCTTATGGTAGCTGAATTTGTCTCTTATGTGGCCTAGCTTGTCTTTGTGTGGGATTTTTAAAGCTACTTAGTCAACACATTAAGGAAAAGATACATTTCCTTAGCTAAATTCTGCATGGTTACATATAACAGTCATCTAGGTTTTTGCAGGATGAGACCATGCTGCATAATATTATTATTATTTATTATTATAGCGCCATTTATTCCATGGCACTTTACAAGTGAAAGAGGGTATACGTACAACAATCATTAACAGTACAAAACAGACTGGTATTTAAATATATAATTGTGAAAAATACACAAAAAATATCTCTATATTTGTCAGACTAATAATAATAATAATAATAATAATAATAATAATAATAATAATAATAATGAAAAAGCTATTATCTAACATTGTGTTTATTAATATTTACAAACAATTAGACTCTGGTATATGATACATTGTGCATTGCTTCTTTTCTACTGTAATCTATACCTATAACTTACACATGTATATTATTCACATTATTATATGATGCAATGAAAATTCTAATATTTTTGCAGCAGTCTATGTGGGATTGGCAGAAATAAGAAGACAGGGCGTCATTTAAAGAAAGTCAGATACAAGACTTGAGCCTAAAACCAAGGTAAGTCCTTGACTACAATCACAATACAATATAAATGATGCCTAATCTGATATAATGATGCTGCACAGCGGTGCCTCCACTATACAATGCAACAGATTATACTAATAAAAGGAATAATTGGAGAATATTAGCTGATCCTCTGCAGAAAGATCCTTCATTCCTTAGATTACATTTCTAATTTTGTTGAGCTACTCAAAAATACATAAATAAATAAATAAGAGCAATTTTCTTATTTTACCATCTCTAGAATAAAATAACAATAACATGTTAATAACAGAAACATCCTCAGGTATTGTACATTTCATCTCAGAAATATTCGCAATTACACCGCAAATAGGAAAACAATTGTCTTTATTCCAGAGGAGGCAAATATATTCCCAAAAGAAATAATAGAATATTCTGTAATAAAATCCTCCCCATGTGGAGGACATCCTTATAGATCCGTTAGGCTGAAGATGTCAGACTCCATTAAGAGGCCAGAAGTTTAATCCAAATTTTTTTTTTCTTCCATATTTTATCCATTTCTGTTTATATATATATTTTTTTATGTAATCCAGGAAAGGTTCACAAGTTTGTTGGTGTCCTAGTAAAGTGCTGCTGAGTTCTAGTTACACACAGGGCTCAGGGCAGCTTTTATAATTCAGCTCTACAGGCCTTTAAAAGGGAAAAATTTGCGGAGTAGGGGATTCTTTTCTGTCTTCCTCCTACGCTTGGCCTGTTTTACATTTGTGAAACTTCTCGGGATCTTTTCCCCCCCTTAGTAAAACACTAGCAGTCATAAATTTCTTTCCAAACCCCAATGACAGGTGCATTGATATGCTCTGTGTGGACTCAGCCTGCTTAATAATCAAAGGACTCCTGCTATTTATATGGAATAAATCTCATATTTATTATCAAATATTTCCCATACATTTTAGTGTTAGTTCTCATCATTAGAGTTCATTGAGGAAAAGAAGTAGAGTTTAGTAATTTTTTTTTTATATAGGCTTTGAATGTTGAATTATTAAAAAATAAATAAATAAACAGAACACTTTATATTCTATTCTCCCACTATGGTGCTGCAAGGCACACGAGAGGGAAAGTGATGTCTTAGTTTTGAAAGGCCCCACTGTGCAATGGTTATATATCAGCTCATGCACTATGTTGATTATATTCCCCAGATTAGATCTCTATGTTGATGCAAGTAGTAGTATATATATAATTGTATACTGTAGGCTTCTGCTTTTTAATCTGTATTTTGCTTGTGGTGGTAAAGAAGAAGCACAATGCATTTGCCCATTGTCCAAGTGATTTATTGCACATTGCTCCTTATTTAGGTTCAAGCAGAGTTCAGTAACAGTTGGATCTTTCTGAACAAGAATAAGCCTCTTTGCCAGATTGTTACTAAATATGATTCTATGGAAGAATCCATGCATTGTTTGTGTTGTGTAGGCAATATCGAAGGGAGCTGTGCCATAGCTGAGAGCAACACATTTGCAATGCAATCAATTCATAGCACTCACTAATGAAGTTTACTTTAATTTATTTCACAATATCTTACCAGAGATGGCACTTTACAATGATCTACTCATTTATAATATTCCCAGTATCACTATAAGACCAACCCATATTGTTTACATTGACTCAAATGTTGTAAACACACATGAATCCTCAGGAGATATTCAGAATATTACCCTTATATTCAGTTTATGGTGGGAGATTATTGCACATTGGATGGGACACTAATCAGAATTGCAAATAAAGAAAAAAATGGAGCTTTAATTTGTAAACTAAAAATGCTAATTAAACTTGTGACAAGTATAAGGCTGGCCTAGCACTATTGAAACAGTCACTAAATAAAAGGTAAATTAGGCTGTATCATCTAGAAGTAAGTTAGCAATAATAATGTAAAGAGGAGCTTGCATTATGCTTTTACAGTTTGATGTGATTACACTATACTGTTTGTATAATTGCTTTCCATTTTCCTTCAACCCTTATGCTAATATGGACAAGATAATAAATCTTCTGTATATTGGCAATGGTGCTACTATTAAAACAATTACTGTCACCATTCGCAGTCTGCTTGTACCTTGCAGAGAAAATACACAACACACAGTTTAGTGCAAATCCCTTATAAAAGACATCAAATAATTACATTTCACAAAAGCTGACATAGCATTTTCTCCCCCAAATGGATCAAACAAAAAGATGTTGAATAGAGGTAGTTATATTTTAACTGGGCAGCAACAAGGCTTGGCTTACAATGGACATAGAAGGGTTTTCTCTGCTAGTTTTTCAGGTTTTCAATGTAGTTCAATCCATCAAGCTATATACAGCTCACCCAAGCTGGAGGGTGGCGGGCAAGTTAATCTTTATCCAAATTTTCTAAGGCATTTCAAGTCTGGGCAATGAGAAATATTGCAAAACATGTTCTCTATCTGGGAAATGATGTGTGTTTGATCCCACTGGAGAGAAGAAGTTTAAGAGTTGTTGAAAGAAGTAGAGACAAATATTAATACCCCAAGAAAATCCATTTGATCCACTAAAATGTGTGTACATGCAATGCTTCCAGTTTGGGGTTTCAAACTCCAAAGCCACAAGTAACACTGTCTTTGGGGACTATAACCTCATACTGTTGGAAACTATATGTTACAATAAGGATGTCTTAATACACACACATGCAATACATACTGCAGTAACTAAAAACACAATATATACAACAATACATCAATATAATACATGCTATAATACATACCCATATATTGCATGCTATAATACATATTGCTATTACACACAGCTACTGATTACATTCTTTATTTTTTAACCATTTAATACAAAGTAGAATACAAATGCAATGCATGCTATATGAAGCAACTATGTAACAATACATGCTGTTATACATACAAGTGCTAAATGCAATAATATACATTGTAATAATACATGTTATAACACACACTGCATGCATTAATTCAGGATCATGTAATACATCCTATAATAAACCCATAAAATATATGATACATGCAACAATTCACTCCCATAATACAAAAAAAAAACAAACAAAAACAACAAAAAAACCCCCAAAACAAACATAGACACTGCATAGGCACCCATCAGGCCTTCCAATACTGTGAAGGGTCCTTTCTAGCCAGTTTAACTACCTTATCAGGATGAGACTATTTTTTTAAAGGAAAAATAAAAATGGATATAGTGGACAATGTCATAGAATGATGGAATATATGCTATAGGAATATTAATGTATGTTTTCTTTTTTTTTTAGGGTTTACACTAAGAAGATTGGACATAAGAAGTCAATGCTTATTGATAAGGGTGCAGAGTCCCTATCACTCAGAGACAGCAGGATGCAGAAGACAGCCTACTATGAAAACTCTGGACTTTTTGGGGGTTACACCTATGCCAAGCCTGAGTCTTATAGTTATGGCTCTAGTCATCAACCTTACTCTCAATCATCTCTAGAGAATGATTATCCAGGTTCAGCATGTTCCATTCAACCATCTGCCATCAGGCCCCCAAACCATAAAACTGGTGACATTAGTGGCAGCTGCATGAGGACATCTTCTAATCAGAATGCCAGCCAGGCCACCAATATGAATGACCAAACTCACCAGGCTTCATCTCTCCCTCCCTCCTCTCCCAGCCAAGGTAATACCTCAACACAAAAAAAGAGCAAATCCTCTGGCTCATCTAATTCTTCCCAACCTACTATGACCAAGCAAATATTCCCTTGGATGAAGGAATCAAGACAAAATGCCAAGCAGAAGAATGCCAGCACTCCTCCAGGTATATTACTCATTGACTAATATCTAATGGAAGCTACAAAACTAAATCTATAAACCAAAGAAAATAACAATGTGTATGGAAATCTCAATTATTTCCAAGTAAGGAGAAAGAATGTAAAGGCCACAGACTGTAGAGCCCAAGATAAGAGGGCAAATATTAATCCAGTATTGGCAGAGTATTAATGACTCAAACTGAAATAAAAAAATATAATAATTAAAAAAAAGAGAGGGATGAATACAAACATCTACTTTCTCATAGCAATCACTCAATCATTCAATCAATCAATCAATCAATCAATCTATCCATCTATCTATTCAACTATCGATAATAATAATAATAATAATTTTATTCATTTATATAGCGCTATTAATTCCATAGCGCTTTACATACATTGGCAATACTGTCCCCATTGGGGCTCACAATCTAGAGTCCCTATCTGTATGTTTTTGGAGTGTGGGAGGAAACCGGAGAACCCGGAGGAAACCCACGCAAACACGGGGAGAACATACAAACTCCTTGCAGATGGTGTCCTTGGTGGGATTTGAACCCAGGACCCCAGCGCTGCAAGACTGCAGTGCTAACCACTGAGCCACCGTGCCGCCCATGATCTATCTATCCATCTATCTATCTATCTATCTATCTATCTATCTATCTATCCATCCATCTATCTATCTATCTATCTATCTATCTATCTATCTATTCATCCATCCATCCATCCATCTATCTATCTACCTAGCTATCTATCCATCTATCTATCTATCCATCTATCTATCTATCCAACTATCTATCATCTATCTATCTATCCATCCATCCATCCATCCATCCATCTATCTATCTATCTATCTATCTATCTAGCTATCTATCCATCTATCTTTGAGAATATTATATGTGGTCAGATAAAAAAATGACTACCACATTTGTAAAAATAGTACAAATTAGCCATCTGCAAATAATTATATTTTGAGTCGTTTTAAACACAACTACCTTTGTTAGCAGAGTGATGTAAAAGGTGAATTTTATTATTCATGCATTAATATATATGGAATATTTTCCCTAAGGCCATGTTCACATGTTCAGTATTTGGTCAGTATTTTATCTTAGTATTTTTAAGCCAAAATCAGAAATGGAGCAATCACAAGAAAAGTAGAAAAACGCAACCTTGGCATGTATGCGTTTGTTTAACCGCGTTTTTGCCCAGTGCGTTTTTCAAGTCAAATCTATTGACTGGAAGGACTCAAAAACGCTGAAAAAAACGCAGAGAATTGACATGCTGCATCTTTGTGGTCACCAGAAAGACGCCGCAAAAAAAACTGCAACGTGCGGACAGAAAACTGAAATCTCATAGACTTTGCTGGGGAAGGAAATGCCAAAACGGCACCAAAAAACGCGCAAAAGCGCATAAAAAAAACCGCAGTGTGCGCGCAAGGTACCAATTCTGCATTTTTCACCCACTCCTGTTTTTGTTACCAAATACTGATGTAAAACCCTGACCGAATACTGAACGTGTGAACAAGACCTAAAATAAATTTATAATCAAATCTTTAATCCAACATTAGCGCATTCTTTTTTGTCCAGAATTTATTATCCTTTATTAGATTGTTAAGACTGAATATGTCTTAAGGTTAATTCAGTAAATAAATGACATAAATGGCTGATGGTTACAGATAGTTAACTATTAACCCTTGCAGTTGGAATGTATTACGCACAATGCTCGGTTGACAATGGGGTATCTCCAGTGCAGGTTTTGCTGCTGTGTAGGGACTTGTGCTTTGCTGACGCAAGTAAAATCTTTGTTTTATTTACTAGAATTGATGTATTTGTGTTTTTTTTTCTTATTCCAAACCCAGGAGACAACTGCGAGGAGAAGAGCCCAACTGGACCCTCATCCAAAAGAGTGCGCACAGCCTATACCAGCGCGCAACTGGTGGAGCTGGAGAAGGAGTTCCACTTCAACCGGTACCTTTGTCGCCCTCGCAGGGTGGAGATGGCTAATTTACTTAACCTGACCGAACGCCAGATCAAAATCTGGTTCCAGAATCGCAGGATGAAATACAAGAAGGACCAGAAAGCTAAAGGAATCATGCACTCTCCTGCAGGGCAGTCTCCAGACCGCAGCCCTCCACTCAGTGGCTCCAGCCATGTTGGATACTCAAGTCAACTGCCCACTGTTAATAGTCTCAGCTATGATGCTCCATCTCCAACATCGTTTGCCAAATCCCAGCAAAACATGTATGGCCTGGCAGCTTACACAGCTCCCCTGAGCAGCTGCCTGCCCCAGCAGAAAAGATACCCTGGTGCAGAGTATGAACACCACCCCATGCAGAGCAACAGCGGCTTTGCCAATCCCAATTTGCAGGGCAGCCCTGTTTATGTTGGAGGGAACTTTGTGGATTCCATGCCAGCTTCTGGTCCTATGTTTAATGTGGGTCACCTCTCTCACCCATCATCTGCCAGTGTGGACTACAGCTGCGCTGCACAGATTCCAGGCAACCATCACCATGGACCTTGTGACCCACATCCCACATATACAGACCTAACTTCTCACCATACAACTCAGGGAAGGATGCCAGAAGCGCCCAAGCTAACGCATTTGTAACTTTCACACGTGGGATGGAGAGAAAGGGAGAGAAAGGGAGAGTGCGTGCGAGAGAGAAAGAAGATAACTGTTGTTCTCCTTTTAATTACCTCAATTTTTCTGCAAGAACATTGTTAGGATCCTTATTGTGAGTGCCAACTGCTATAAGGAATGTCTTATCATGCAGCAGCCCTATGTTTATGAGAAGGAATCTTCTAAGTATTCTAAGCATGACAGTGCAATAAACTGCAAAGCAAGGCACAATATAGACTATTAATGATGTACTTGAAGGTAAGTCTAGATTAGCATTAGCCAGTGTCATGCATTTTTTTGTATTTTTTTTCTTTGTAATGAAAGACTTGCATATGAGATTTTTTTTATTATTATTTATGAATTATTTAGTGATGTTGGAATTGCATTCAGCTATGTGACACCTATTTATTATTATAATTATTTTAGAGTCAACACAACCTTTTTTTTGTACCATGTATTATTTATCCTTGTCTTAATGTATTTATGTGAATATGTGAATTTTTTTTTACTCTAAAAGCCTGGAAGAATGATTTCAGTCCATTGAAACTACATGATTATTTTCACTCTTTTAGGTGAGAGATTAGTCCAGATGATCTGTAGTGACTGTGGCTTGTGTGTCTAGTTTATGTAAAGGGTTAATTAAAGACAGCAAATACAATGTAGTGACTCACAATGGGCATCTGACATTTTCAA
>NC_134359.1:64489715-64606039 GCF_048569485.1 Anomaloglossus baeobatrachus
ATGCACGCACACAAGCACATGCACGCACACAAGCACGCACACACACGATCACAAACACACGTGCATGAACTCACGCACACACGCAGGAATGCATGCACACACATGCACGAACTGATGCTCAGGCACACACGCACAACACACATGCATGCATGCGCACACACGCACGATCACACACAAATGCAAACACACATAAAGCACACACAAGAACACATAAACAATCTCACACATGTGCATGAACACATGCATAAATATGCACACACTGATGCTTATGCACACACAGACACACGCACATACACACACACACATGCACGATCACGCACACGCACATAAGCATGAACACACACGCATGAACACATGCACACATGCATGAACACATATACGCACTCACGCACACATAGATGCTTGCACATATGCATAAACACATGTGCATACACGGACACATGCATGCCCACACACACACGAGCACACACGCACACAGGAGCACACACGCATGAACGCACGCACACAAACACAGGTGCATACACACGTATACACTAATACCCACACATCAATGCACGCACACATACATTTTTTCCACATTTGTCATTACTTGCCAAATTAGCAGAGTTACTACAAGAATCTTTCAGATATAATTTTTATTTTTGCATATTTGTACCATGAGTTTGGATTTGGCATTTTAAAAATTCTGTAGAGATGCCAAGGAGATAATTGCCTCAAAAAAAAAAAAAAAAATGGCATACCCATTGCCTTTTTGAACAACAAAAAAAACAACAAATAAGGCTCAAACGTGTTTGCATATGTAGACTGTTCAATAATCTTCTATAGACTTAAATGCAAGACATTACTATGAAAAATTAATTTAGCCTACTTAGTATTTATTTAAATAACTTAAAAAACTTATGTTACTGTTAAATATTATGCTTTATTATCAAGAAATTTTATTTTACATTCTTATGAAAGGGACAAATTACATTGTCTCTTTCTGTTTGGTTCTTAGGTCCAAAAATATATCTGTTCAGTCTGTGATTATTTTCTGCACTAGATCCGAAAGTAGCATGGCTGTGTTCACTGTGGGGCCCTTTTTGTATGTGTATTTCTGTTGATTTGTTAAACCTAGAAGTACAATTTTCCCCTTAATATTACAAGATTTGTTTATTATTTTTTTATTGAGATCACTCAATGGGAAATAGGCACACAAAAAATAAATGTCTCCTGATAGAATTGATGCTTTTCTTGGAAAAGTATTAGTAATTATAATTTATATGCATTAGCATCTCATGATATTAAACATTATGGGAGAGATTCATCAAAGTGCTTTAGAAAGAAAACTGGTGTAAAATACTGTGAAAAGTCACAACATTTTAAAAGTGTTTTTCGCCATTTGGGAGCAGCTCTGGGAAAATGGGTGACGCTGGGAAGGAGCCAGCGCAGGATGTGGCGTAGCTATGTCCACTCACCAAAATAATTAAAAGTGCCGGCATTTTACCTGCCAGAAATGTTAGTCTAGTTCCTGACTGGAGTAATATTTCTGGCGAGGTGTATGCCATTGAGAAGATGTGCCGAATTCTGTAGTTACTTAATGAATTCGGCACATTGTACTCCAACGAGCTCTTCATTAAAGCGGGCTTTACACGCAACGACATCGCTAACGAGATGTCATTGGGGTCACGGAATTCGTGACGCACATCCGGCCTCGTTAGCGATGCGTGTGAAACGCAGGAACGACCGTTAACGATCAAAAATACTCACCATATCGTTGATCGTTGACACGTCGTTCTAATCCCAATTATCGTTGCTGTTGCAGGTACGATGTCGTTCGTCGTTCCTGCGGCAGCACACATCGCTATGTGTGACACCGCAGGAACGAGGAACATCACCGTACCTGCGGCCGCCTGCAATGAGGAATGAAGAAGGTGGGCGGGATGTTCCGGCCGCTCATCTCCGCCCCTCCACTTCTATTGGGCGGCCGCTTAGTGACGCCACTGTGACGCTAAACAAACCGCCCCCTTAGAAAGGAGGCAGTTCGCCGGCCACAGCGACGTCGCTAGGCAGGTAAGTCCATGTGACGGGTGTTAGCGATGTTGTGCGCCACGGGCAGCGATTTGCCCGTGACGCACAACCGACGGGGCGGGTGCTTTCACAAGCGAAATCGCTAGCGATGTCGCTGTGTGTAAAGTGCCCTTAAGACTAGCTTGTGTACCCCCGGTTTTATTGACCCAGCCTCTATGGGCCTGATTCATTAAGACTGGCATTGGGCAATCTTCATGAAAGCAAAAATGGAGTCAAATGTGCCTAATCCATTAAGAGGTGTATCTGACAACTGCTGTGCGCCTCCACCAGAAATGTTACTCTAGTCAGGAGATGTAATACATTTCTGGTGTAATTTACACCACTGGAGTGGCATACATTTAGATGAATTTACCAGATTGGCTTCCCAAGCTCCATGGAAATGGGCTCCTTTCCTCTTGGGTCCCTGTGCAGCTGCACATATGCACCATCCCTGGTTTGGATGCCCACTGGTGACATCAGACTGGATGTGCAATGTAGACTCTCCCTTATAACAACAGTCTGGATGTGTAATCTGGACCTGCCCTTACATTAGTAGTCTGGTTGTGTAATCTGGATTTCCCTATACAGTAGCAGCCTGTATCTGTACTCTAGACTTCCCCTTATAATAACAGCTGGATGTATACTCTGGGTCTTCCCTTATGACAGCAACATGTATGTGTACTCTTAATCCCTTTTATAACAGCAATGTGAAAATACAATCTAGACCTCCATCCATTGCAGTAGTCTGGATGTCTCTTAAAACAGTAAATTAGCTAAATAATCTGCACCAACACCTATTACAACAATCTGGCTGTGCTTTCTGGACCCTCACTTACAACAACAGTCTGGTTCTACAATCTGGACCTCACTATAGTAGTGTAGCTGTGCGGTCTCGACCCACTCCTACAGCAGTGGATTGGCGATATGGATGGCACCACCTCATATTACAACAATCTGGCTGTGCATTCAGAACCCTCAGTTATAACAACAGTCTGGTTGAGTAGTTTTTACCTCCCCCTATATCAGTAGTCTAGGTGTGTAGTCTGGACCGCCCATATAGCAGTAGTTTGGACGTCTCCCTATAGCAGTAGTCTGGTTGTGTAGTCTGGACCTCCCCTCTTGCAGTAGTCTGGTTGTGTAGCCTGGACCTCACCTTATAGCAGTAGTCTGGCTGTGTAGCCTGGACCTCCCCCTATAGAAGTAGTCTGGTTGTGTAGTGTGAAACTCCCCTATTGCAGTAGTCTGGACCTGCCCCTATAGTAGTAGTCTGATTGTGTAGTCTAGACCTTCCCCTATAGCAGAAGTCTGGTGGTGTAGTCTGGACCTCCTCTTATAGCAGTAGTCTGTTTGTGTAGTCTGGACCTCCCCTATTGCAGTAGTCTGGTCCTCCCCCTATAGCGGTAGTATGGCTGCAGAGTCTACACCTCCCTTATAGCAGTAGTCTGAACCTACCGCTATAGCAGTAGTATGGCTATGTAGTCTGGATCTCCCATATAGCAGTAGTCTGGCTGTGTAGTCTGGATCTCCACTTACAGCAGTAGTATGGCTGTGTAGTCTGGATCTCCCCTTATAGCAGTAGTATGACTGTGTAGTCTGGACCTCCCCCTATAGCAGTAGTATGGCTGTGTAGCCTGGACCTCCCCCTATAGCAGTAGTCTGTCAGTGTAGCCTGGACCTCCCCCTAAAGCAGTAGTCTGGCTGTGTAGTCTGGATCTCCCCTTATAGCAGTAGTCTGGCTGTGTAGTCTGGACCTCCTTTTATAGCAGTAGTATGGCTGTGTAGTCTGGATCTCCCCTTATAGCAGTAGTCTGATTGTGTAGTCTGGACCTCTCCCTATAGCAGTAGTCTGGCTGTGTAGCCTGGACCTCCCCCTATAGCAGTAGTCTGGCTGTGTAGTCTGGATCTCCCCTTATAGCAGTAGTCTGGTTGTGTAGTCTGGACCTCTCCCTATAGCAGTAGTCTGGCTGTGTAGCCTGGACCTTCCCCTATAGCACTAGTCTGTCTGTGTAGTCTGGACCTCTCCCTATAGCAGCAGTCTGGCTGTGTAGCCTGGACCTCCCCCTATAGCAGTAGTCTGGCTGTGTAGCCTGGACCTCCCCCTAAAGCAGTAGTCTGGCTGTGTAGCCTGGACCTCCCCCTATAGCAGTAGTATGGCTGTGTAGTCTGGACCTCCCCCTATAACAGTAGTATGGCTGTGTAGCCTGGACCTCCCCCTATAGCAGTAGTCTGGCTGTGTAGCCTGGACCTCCACCTATAGCAGTAGTCTGGCTGTGTAGCCTGGACCTCCCCCTATAGCAGTAGTATGGCTGTGTAGTCTGGACCTCCCCCTATAGCAGTAGTATGGCTGTGTAGTCTGAATCTCCCCTTATAGCAGTAGTCTGGCTGTGTAGTCTGGATCTCCCCTTATAGCAGTAGTATGGTTGTGTAGTCTGGATCTCCCCCTATAGCAGTAGTCTGGCTGTGTAGCCTGGACCTCCCCCTTATCATCAGTAGTATGGCTGTGTAGTCTGGACCTCCCCTTATTGCAGTAGTATGGCTGTGTAGTCTGGACCTCCCCTTATAGCAGTAGTATGGCTGTGTAGTCTGGACCTCCCCTTATAGCAGTAGTCTGGCTGTGTAGTCTGGACCTCCCCTTATTGCAGTAGTATGGCTGTGTAGTCTGGACCTCCCCTTATTGCAGTAGTCTGGCTGTGTAGTCTGGACCTCCCCTTATAGCAGTAGTATGGCTGTGTAGTCTGGACCTCCCCTTATAGCAGTAGTATGGCTGTGTAGTCTGGACCTCCCCTTATAGCAGTAGTCTGGGTCTGGCTGTGTAGTCTGGACCTCCCCTTATTGCAGTAGTCTGGCTGTGTAGCCTGGACCTCCCCTATTGCAGTAGTCTGGTCCTCCCCCTATAGCGGTAGTATGGCTGCAGAGTCTACACCTCCCTTATAGCAGTAGTCTGAACCTACCGCTATAGCAGTAGTATGGCTATGTAGTCTGGATCTCCCATATAGCAGTAGTCTGGCTGTGTAGTCTGGATCTCCACTTACAGCAGTAGTCTGGCTGTGTAGTCTGGATCTCCCCTTATAGCAGTAGTCTGGCTGTGTAGTCTGGATCTCCCCTTATAGCAGTAGTATGGCTGTGTAGTCTGGACCTCCCCCTATAGCAGTAGTATGGCTGTGTAGCCTGGACCTCCCCCTATAGCAGTAGTCTGTCAGTGTAGCCTGGACCTCCCCCTAAAGCAGTAGTCTGGCTGTGTAGTCTGGATCTCCCATATAGCAGTAGTATGGCTGTGTAGCCTGGACCTCCCCCTATAGCAGTAGTCTGTCAGTGTAGCCTGGACCTCCCCCTAAAGCAGTAGTCTGGCTATGTAGTCTGGATCTCCCATATAGCAGTAGTCTGGCTGTGTAGTCTGGATCTCCACTTACAGCAGTAGTATGGCTGTGTAGTCTGGATCTCCCCTTATAGCAGTAGTATGGCTGCGTAGTCTGGACCTCCCCCTATAGCAGTAGTATGGCTGTGTAGCCTGGACCTCCCCCTATAGCAGTAGTCTGTCAGTGTAGCCTGGACCTCCCCCTAAAGCAGTAGTCTGGCTGTGTAGTCTGGATCTCCCCTTATAGCAGTAGTCTGGCTGTGTAGTCTGGACCTCCTTTTATAGCAGTAGTATGGCTGTGCAGTCTGGATCTCCCCTTATAGCAGTAGTCTGGTTGTGTAGTCTGGACCTCTCCCTATAGCAGTAGTCTGGCTGTGTAGCCTGGACCTCCCCCTATAGCAGTAGTCTGGCTGTGTAGTCTGGATCTCCCCTTATAGCAGTAGTCTGGTTGTGTAGTCTGGACCTCTCCCTATAGCAGTAGTCTGGCTGTGTAGCCTGGACCTTCCCCTATAGCACTAGTCTGTCTGTGTAGTCTGGACCTCTCCCTATAGCAGCAGTCTGGCTGTGTAGCCTGGACTTCCCCCTATAGCAGTAGTCTGGCTGTGTAGTCTGGACCTCTCCCTATAGCAGTAGTCTGGCTGTGTAGCCTGGACCTCCCCCTATAGCAGTAGTATGGCTGTGTAGTCTGGACCTCCCCCTATAGCAGTAGTATGGCTGTGTAGCCTGGACCTCCCCCTATAGCAGTAGTCTGGCTGTGTAGCCTGGACCTCCCCCTATAGCAGTAGTCTGGCTGTGTAGCCTGGACCTCCCCCTATAGCAGTAGTATGGCTGTGTAGTCTGGACCTCCCCCTATAGCAGTAGCATGGCTGTGTAGTCTGGATCTCCCCTTATAGCAGTAGTCTGGCTGTGTAGTCTGGATCTCCCCTTATAGCAGTAGTATGGTTGTGTAGTCTGGATCTCCCCCTATAGCAGTAGTCTGGCTGTGTAGCCTGGACCTCCCCCTTATCATCAGTAGTATGGCTGTGTAGTCTGGACCTCCCCTTATTGCAGTAGTATGGCTGTGTAGTCTGGACCTCCCCTTATAGCAGTAGTCTGGCTGTGTAGTCTGGACCTCCCCTTATAGCAGTAGTATGGTTGTGTAGTCTGGATCTCCCCTTATAGCAGTAGTATGGTTGTGTAGTCTGGATCTCCCCCTATAGCAGTAGTCTGGCTGTGTAGCCTGGACCTCCCCCTTATCATCAGTAGTATGGCTGTGTAGTCTGGACCTCCCCTTATTGCAGTAGTATGGCTGTGTAGTCTGGACCTCCCCTTATAGCAGTAGTATGGCTGTGTAGTCTGGACCTCCCCTTATAGCAGTAGTCTGGCTGTGTAGTCTGGACCTCCCCTTATTGCAGTAGTATGGCTGTGTAGTCTGGACCTCCCCTTATTGCAGTAGTCTGGCTGTGTAGTCTGGACCTCCCCTTATAGCAGTAGTATGGCTGTGTAGTCTGGACCTCCCCTTATAGCAGTAGTATGGCTGTGTAGTCTGGACCTCCCCTTATAGCAGTAGTCTGGCTGTGTAGTCTGGACCTCCCCTTATTGCAGTAGTATGGCTGTGTAGTCTGGACCTCCCCTTATAACAGTAGTATGGCTGTGTAGTCTGGACCTCCCCTTATTGCAGTAGTATGGCTGTGTAGTCTGGACCTCCCCTTATAGCAGTAGTATGGCTGTGTAGTCTGGACCTCCCCTTATAGCAGTAGTCTGGCTGTGTAGTCTGGACCTCCCCTTATTGCAGTAGTATGGCTGTGTAGTCTGGACCTCCCCTTATTGCAGTAGTCTGGCTGTGTAGTCTGGACCTCCCCTTATAACAGGAGTATGGCTGTGTAGTCTGGACCTCCCCTTATTGCAGTAGTATGGCTGTGTATTCTGGACCTCCCCTTATAGCAGTAGTCTGGCTGTGTAGTCTGGACCTCCCCTTATAGCAGTAGTATGGCTGTGTAGTCTGGACCTCCACTTATAGCAGTAGTCTGGCTGTGTAGTCTGGACCTCCCCTTATTGCAGTAGTAGTCTGGACCTCCCCTTATTGCAGTAGTATGGCTGTGTAGTCTGGACCTCCCCTTATTGCAGTAGTATGGCTGTGTAGTCTGGACCTCCACTTATTGCAGTAATATGGCTGTGTAGTCTGGATCTCCCCTTATAGCAGTAGTATGGCTGTGTAGTCTGGACCTCCCCTTATTGCAGTAGTATGGCTGTGTAGTCTGGACCTCCCCTTATTGCAGTAGTATGGCTGTGTAGTCTGGACCTCCCCTTATAGCAGTAGTCTGGCTGTGTAGTCTGGACCTCCCCTTATTGCAGTAGTATGGCTGTGTAGTCTGGACCTCCCCCTATAGCAGTAGTATGGCTGTGTAGTCTGGATCTCCCCTTATAGCAGTAGTCTGGCTGTGTAGTCTGGATCTCCCCTTATAGCAGTAGTATGGTTGTGTAGTCTGGATCTCCCCCTATAGCAGTAGTCTGGCTGTGTAGCCTGGACCTCCCCCTTATCATCAGTAGTATGGCTGTGTAGTCTGGACCTCCCCTTATTGCAGTAGTCTGGCTGTGTAGTCTGGTCCTCCCCCTAAAGCAGTAGTATGGACCTCCCTTATAAGAGCAGTCTAACAGTGTAGTGTAAATGGTTCCTTATACTGTAGCAGCAGTCTGGCGGTATAGTCTGGAGCACCCCTATAACAACAGTCAGTCTATTCTTAACCGTGTAAAAGGTGATGCATATTTTACAAAAGCTTTTCTGATAAAGCAAGGAATTTTCCTATCACTGATATTTATGACCATAGACCCTTCTATTCCGAAAGGCACGGCATCTGACATGGGCCCCGTACAGCTGCAGACTGAGTGAAGCGGTGGCTGTCACTCCCATAGGCGTGATTGTACAGTAGAAAGCCATGTGCCACCTTTCCAGTCACTCTGTAGCTTGCCTGGGGGAATGAGGGTCTGGGGGCCCCTGTTGTCATGATGGTGGATGAGGTGTATCCACTATTTATCAGCCAATATAGGGCAGTCTGTGAATAACCCATAAATGTGTGAGATGACAAAGTCCTTTAAGTTGATACATTTTCTGTCACATTTTATCCACATTTATTGTGTGTCATACAGAGATTGAAACACGAGGGAGACTATTGCTCTCTGTGTCACAAAATTTATGCATAATTGCCACTCAATTAAAAGCATGTTATAATTGGAGTAATTGCTTCTTAATCACTAAGCAGCACATCAGGGCAACAATCATTTATTTTTCCCTAACATTAATGTATATGTATATTGATTTAGTAGGAAATGGAGAGATACAAATTACAATCACAATGTACTTATTTTTTTATTCATGGAAATAGCAAACGAGACCGACAGCGGCTCCTGACAAATTGTGAACATTCGATGCTCCCCTGCAGAACATCTTGGCATACCAAAGGAATCAATCTTTTCTCAGCACGTGGGTTAAAGGTTGCATCAGGTAGTACTATAAATTAGTAACTTTGGATGCCCTGACGCCTCCGCAGGCAGCGCCCACCTCTTGGCTGATTATATTTTGCTTGCAGCATGTGATCCTTTATGAGGTATGTAAAGTAATTTGTGTACAAATACGAGTACGTTTAGAGGAGATCAACAGGATTCCCTTCCCCCAAAACTATATACATTCTGCTGACAGGTACCCTTTAATCCATAAAAGGGTGCTACATTTGCAAAATGTATTCGCACATTATAGGGATTTCAAGTTTTGAGGTTTTCTTGTTCATGCATTTACAAGGGGTTGCTGATAAGTCTTTGGCTTTGTGGTTTTGTTTTGTTTCTATGGTAACGAATGTTACATCACATGAAAGCCTTATGTGTCTAATACATGTTTTCAAAATGTTGTGTTTGTTGCTTATGGCAACAGTGTTCTACGCACGCGGGAAAACAAAATGGCGGAGTCTAATGCGATATTCACAGCAACTGAGGGCAGAGGAGTGATAAAATTCTTGTTTCTGCAAGCAAAGTCCGTGAAGGATACTCATGGTGATATGTCGCAGACATTGGGGGATCAGTGCTCTTCATATTCCACAATTAAGAACTGGGTTGCCAAATTTAAAACGGGCCACTTCAGCACCAATGATGAGGAACGTTCTGGACGACTGAGAGTGGTTGTTGTTCCGAAGATCGTCGATGCTGTGCACAACCTCATACTGGAGAATCGAGGAATTTCAGCTAAAGCAATAGCAGACATCATGGGGATTTCCCGTGAACGTGTTTGTGTCATTATCCATGAACATTTGGACATGAGGAAGCGATCTGCAAAGTGGGTCGCCAGATATTTGACAACAGATGAGAGAAGCATGCGAGTGAAAATTTCCCGGTCCATTTGTCAGCGTTTCTGGACTGATAAAAACTTCCTGGATCGACTGGTCACTATGGATGAGACCTAGATTTATTTGTATGACCCTAAAAACAAGGAACAGTCAAAAGAGTGGAGGCACAGTGGTTCTCCTCATCCAAAGAAGTTCAGGGAGCAAAAATCAGCCACTAAAGTGATGGCGTCTGTGTTCTGGGATAAGGAGGGCGTGCTGTTAGTGGACTACCTTCAAAAGAGTTCCACCATCAATACAAGGTATTACATTGACCTTTTGGACCAATTGAAGGCAGCTCTGAGGGCCAAAAGGTGTGGCAAGCTGTCCAAAGGAATCTTGTTCCTGCAACACAACGCCTCAACTGACACTGCACAAGCGACCATGGCAAAACTGGCAGAGCTGGGCTTCCAGCTGGTTGATCATCCACCTTATTCACCAGATCTAGCGCCCTCAGACTATCAACTGTTTTCTTAACTGAAGAAACACCTCAAAGGTACCAAATTTCACACCATTTCTGATGCCATGGATGCTACGGATGCCTGGTTTGAGGCACAACAAAAAATCCTTCTTTTTGCTAGGCTTAACTTTGAATATCGATGTAAGAAGTGTGTTGACATCAGTGGAGAGTATGTGGAATAAATGTAAAGTTTCATCATTCTATTTTGTTTCTTACTGGGTAAATCCAAAAACTTATCAGGAACCCCTCGTATAACTACATAGTTTTTGGCCTTGGGCACAAATTACAATTTAGGTACTCATATTATAGGTATATTATAAGCTCATATTTTGCCTCAAATTTTATATGTCACATTAAAGAGGTTTACAACTTGATCCATTGCCTCTAAGAGCTCTTTCAGACATCTGTGTAACACAGTCTGTGCACAGACCAGAATGCCCAGACTGGCCGCGGCTCTCCCGACCTGAGCGTGACAGCTTCATATACAGTATTTTATGAGGCTGTCACGTTCAGATCGGGGACCCCCCTGACCAGTTTGTTGTATGTATGGACTATAATGCACATTCTGGCTGTGGCTCCCCCGACCTGAGCGTGACAGCTTCATATATTTTATGAGGCTGTCACGCTCAGCATGGGAGACCTGCGGCCAGTCGGAGCACTGTGGTCCATACACAGACCGCAATGCAACAGATTAGCCAGGAAGTCTTCTGACCCAAGCGTGATAGCCTTGTAGAAATATATGAAGCCATTAGGCTCTGGTCTGGAGAGCCGCGGCCAGTCTGTGCATGGTCCACGTTACACAGACGTCTGAAAAAGTCCAGGAGACAATAGCCTGGTGACTGGTAAGGTGACAATAAAAACTGGGTTTCAGGGTTGGAATCTCATCGAGGACAATATCTCTGCAAGGTGTTTTTACATTCTCCCCTTATTTGTGTGGGATTCCTCCAGTTTCCTTCCACTCTCCAAGATATACTGATAGGGAATTTAGATTGTGAGCCTAGATATGAATAGCGATGAAGATGTTTATAAATATAATGGCCATATGTAAAATAAATAATAAAATAAATAAATACAGACACATGAAATCTCACAACTTCTCACTGTTCGCCAATATGCAGAACATTATCTATCAAATACATGAAGAACGTGCATCATATAATGTAATGATTTCTACTAACCCGACAGAACGTTGTGAACACTTGGAAGGAAGCAGAGTGGGGTTTAATGTTAGGAACGTTTTCTTACCAACTTGCAGTACAAATATACTCCCTGTGATTGATGCTCGCTAATCAGGATAAATAATTTTCTGGGGAATTATCTTAATTGTGCCCATTACAAGTTTCTAATTATGTATGGATACAAAGAAGCTTCGTTGTACACTTTTGTGAGGCTGTGTTTGTTTAGCCTGGAAATTACACAACTACCCCTGAAGTAGAAGGAATACAAGTAATTCTAAAATGTGTTACATTTTGTTAAGCGCCTCTATAGCTTAGGGTGCAGTGCATTAGTGTCTTTTTACTGTGTTCTTAGCATATGTTTGTATCCTGTCTAAACTGACGCAAATTGCTGCCAACAGATGTATCATTCATGTTGGCATTTTACAGAAATTGCCTTTAGTTTCATTTAGTCATAAGTGAAAAACAAGTAAAAAAAATATACTTTTTCATTAGATCTTAGTGCTTTGCAACAATAGGTGACTAAAATGCGAGTCTTTGGCCAGAATATGTCCTCAGTTCTTAGTGGAAGTATATTTACATAACTGTTGTTTCATAGAAACCTAGGGAGTTCAGTTATTAGTACCTTAATATGGACCGTGAGTAATATTTAAAGCGCACCAATCGCCAGGATTTTCCTATATAATCTAAAGCCATTGCTATACTAGCACTATCATGCTGATTCTATACATACCTTTAGTGGTCAGCGCTGATGTGTAGGTTTTGAAACAGAAGCAAGTAAAGTTTGTAAAATGAAGAGCTTTTTGAATGACATCAGCTGATACTGGGTTGGGTTTTGATAGTGATCCCACCCCCCTGCCTGTCCGTCCTGCCTCTATTGGTTATTTATGCTAATTCTATTATAGAATTGTGTTACTAAGTGACTAGAAGGACCTGTGCTGATGTCATACCCATGTGACCAGAAAGGGCGGGGCCCCAGCTAACAGAAAAATAATGTTGCTTCCTGGTATCAGCTATGTTGGCTGAGGCTCCGACCCTTCTGGTCACATGGGTATGACATCAGCACAAGTCCTTCTAGCCCTTAGAAAAATGATTCCATAATAGAATTAGCATAAATAACCGATAGGGGGAGGATGGACAGGCAGGGGGGTGGGAATCACTATCAAAACCCACCCCAGCTATCAGCTGATCGACAACTGCTGTCAGTCAAAAAGCGGCTCATTTTACAAACTTTACTTGCTTGTTTTTGAAAACCTATACATCCGATCTCACAACTAAAGGTATGTACAGGATCAGCCTGATAATGCCAGTATAGCACTTGATTTAGGTTATATAAGAAAATCTGATGATTGGAGCACTTTAACATGGACATTCAAAATAATATCTACACCTGGACATCTAATCACAGGTATAACTTGGACCACAAAAGAAAATATGTACCCGTGCCATACGTAACATTTGTTATGTATATTACCCTCTAATTCTCTGCTTTTGCATCCTCTCTAAGACCTCGCTCACATGAGCGTAAGAATTGGACAAGTGCAATGAGAGAAAATCCTGCATTGCCCTTGGACCAATGTTAATCAATTAGGTAGCGCAGATCAGCGATCCAGATTCGGGATGAGAAAAAAGTTGTAGCATGCTGCGAGTGGAAACGTAAATCGGCCAAACAAGTTAATGGGTATGAGAAAAAGATGGACGCCACACAGATCATCCTAGTGACATCCATTTTGTACAGATACATTACCATTCTGTAGCACAGAACACTGCAAATGGTCCTGTGAATGATTGCAGAATAATAGTAGCTGAGGTGGCATTGCATATGGATGTTAGGCAAGAAAAACATCACACACTCGCATAACAGCTCGCATGATATATGGAATACCAAACGGATTTCAGTCGTCCAAATCTCCTGGATAAAAATCGGACCAATTTGATTACTGCTCGCATGACTTTGACCTAACACTAAAACCCTCTACACTATATAGGCTGGTGCTATACGGGAACTTTGACCATAGCACAGATCGGACGTCCAAAGCATAGCTGCTGAATTGCAATGTAATACAAGTAAATGGGGTTGCACTCCTACTACAATTGTGTCAAACAAGTACTACCACGTTCTATTTTTTTCCAACTGTTTGTTGTGGTCACTGGAGTTGAGCGAGTACCTAACTATTTGTACTCGCTATACTCATAACGAGTACTGTCTAAGGCCCCCTTTACATGTCAGTGAAAAACACTGACGTTCTTCACTGACATGTAAAACACGCACATGTTCCTCCGTGTTCCGTGATTCACGGCACACGTGGGTTGTCCATGTGCAATCCATGATCCGTGATTGCAAATGGACATTATTCATCTGCCTTCGCTTCTGCTCTCCATGGTGCTGAACTCCTCGGCTCTGCAGCGTCCGCCCACCGCTCTCTGCAGCTACTTACGGGTCGGCTGTTCCTGCTTTCATGAATATTCATGAGCCGGGCAGGAGCTGCAGAGAGCGGAGGCTGCACAGCAAATCACTGGAAAGGTAAGTTGAATATGTTTATTATTTAATATGTCAGTGTTTTTCTAGTACGTGTTTCACGGATCACACACGGATCACACCATAGTATAGTCCGTGGGTCATCAGTGATGCCAGAAAAAAACGGACTTGTCTCTGTGCAGAATCATGGACACGCGTGTACGCTGCACGGAGACACGTTCAGTGAAAAATCACTAATGTGTGAGCAGACCCATTGATTATAATGTGTCTGCGTATGTCAGTGATTCTGGTACGTATAAAAAAAAAGCACAAACGTACCAGAATCACTGACGTGTGAAGGGGGCCTAGTACTCACGTATTCATTTCGAATAGCGTGTGCAATGAAAGTCAATGGGGAATATTTGCAATGTAAGGAGTAACCCGAATTCAGCACTATTCGCTACTCGCACAAATAGTAGAGTATTCGAGTTACTCATTACATTGTAAGTATTTCCCCATTGACTTTCATTGCACACGCTATTCGGAATGAATACGCGAGTATTAGACAGTACTCGTTATATGTACAGTGAGTATGAATAGTTAGGTACTCGCTCAACTCTAGTGGTCACGGTGCTCTAGGTATCACAGTGCAATCAATTCACTTTTATTACACTGCAAAGCAGCTGCACATTGTGGTCTTTGGCCACGTGACCTGTGTCTAGTATGGCCCAGTCTTTTAATTATACCTGTTTCTTAAGTTAACCATATATTTGCCTGGCAGCTATCTTTCTCCATTCCTCCATACACATGAGCTCTGTCTCAGTTGAGTACATAGATTTTTCCTCCCTGATAACAGAAGATTGGATGTTAAAATTCTAATTGCCCAAATTTTCTCCCACATAACATCCAAAATACTACGCTGGTGATCATCCCGTCTTTGAAGTACTGGTTCCTGAAATCAAATCTCACCAAGTACAATATCTACAAGGAGTTTGTATGTTCTCCCCATGATTACTTGGGTTTCCTCCAGATACTCCAGTCTCCTCTTACACTCCGAAGACTGTGAGCCCCAATGGGGACAGTGATGATGATGTCTGTAAAGTGCTGTAGAATATGATGGTGCTATATAATAACAAGCATAATAAATAAATAAAATACTTTGACAAATTATTTTTTTTCCAGTTTTCATTGGATTCCTAATTTCTACATGTGTAATCTGTCAATGACCTTGAATCAGAGACGCCGTTCTCTATACATTTACAGGTACATGCCATACCCTGAACTCATATGAACAGACATACCCTGTTCATATTCAATGGCAGGATTCATGCAGTGACAGAAAAAGAGCAGAGAGCCAGCACAACCAGTGGATCTTGCCTCAAAGAACCACAGTATGACCATGAATTATACAAGCAGTCTTATAATGTTAGGGCTCATAACACGGATGAGTGCTGTCTATTTTATCAGATAGCCCTCGGCCCAATGTTATACTATGTGGCAGAGCTGATCAGTGGTTTTTTTTCTCATATTGATTTGGCATGAGAAAACATTACAGCATGAATAAATCGGTAGCGTATATCAAATCACATGCACCCATATAAGTCTATGGGTGTGTGTAAAACATTGAACTGCACTCGGATGTCTTCTGAGTGCAGCCCGATATATGACGACACAGACAATGGAGATGAGGGAGACATTAAGGTCTCAATCTTCTTCGCACCTGTAATCAGATTCTCTCGTGAGAGAATCAGATCACAGTGAATGATAGTCGGCTGGAACTCTGATCAGAATTTGAGCCGAGTGTCAATAACCTAATCTACCGTGCTCTTCTGCATGAGAGAACATAAGTTCATGTCACTCCTGCTACAGTCACAATAGTGTGTGACTAGTGCAAAGATCAAATCGCACTGGCCTGACCGGTCAGCGGCTCTCCTGACAGAAGGGTGCCAGCTGCATAGAAATACATGAAGCTGACACGCTCCTATTAGGAGAGCCGTCAGCCGGTTTGGGTAGTGCGATGTGACCTTCGCGCTAGTCACACATAAGTGTTGCCCCGGCCCTAAAGTGAGTCTGTCTGCACAAAATGACTGTTCAAACAAAGAACAGGCGCTTTTTGCCATTTTGACTTTGTCAAATATTACAGCTTGCATTCGCACCCAACTGTATTCCATATAACTCTGCCCTTCTATGGTTCCCGTAAACCCAAGAAAGAAAGAAGAAAGAAGGGGCAGACATGGATGGAAAACAAGTATGTGGGAAAGGTGCACTGACCTGCCTGGCCATGCCAAGGTCAACCCAGAGAGATGCTTCAGTTGAGAGTAGGTACCTAGTATATGAGATATGCCTTGACGTGGCTACTGGGCAGATATAAAAATGGTTGATTTTGTATGCTAAATAGCTCATTTTTTTCTTACATTTTCTTTAGCAGTAATACATTCTGACATTCATGGTTTTCATACTTTAGCATTTCAGAAGAATGCAACTGTCTCTATTTTTGTAATTTGATGTCATGTTCAGTTATGCACCTGTTCACATTGCAGATTTGGGAGTGCCGTCAGTCTGTGCTTGGTTTGCGGATAGACTCCCTTTAATGTATAATACATCATTTATACCTGTGGTGGAAAGTTATAGCTCAGTAACACTGCTAGATTTGTACTCACGATAGCTAAATCTTGAGCTTATATGTGTTTCCAAGATCTGTTCTTACGACCTGTATTGTCAATCCACTTCTACTTTTGGTAGCAACATCACATTAAACCCACAAACTTCGATCCATTCCGGTGCTGAGGTCGTTATCGACACCTCGGGTTTGCATTTAATTTAAGGACTTTTCTCCTTTAAACCAGTGAATCTGCTTAGATGATTTTGATGACTGCAGGTCGTTGGTTGCGGAGCGGGGCAGGTTACCCACCAAATACATGTTCACTTTCAATAAATTAGCAGTTGAAGTAACTGCTGCAGTCCTGCCAGGGATCAGTGGGGTTCTATTAAACCACCATCAATCATGCCATGTTCTCTCTATTCTCCCCATACGTCCCTCCTACTCCAGAGCAGGCCCAGGCCAGCTGGGATCCGTCCAGGAACCGCAGCAGAAGAGACCAGGACTAGTGAGATTTCATTTCAATACTCCATGGACAACACCGATATTTCATTTATTAAAGATCATGAAGTTGGTAATTAGTTATGTGTGTCACAATGAAATAAGAGGAGCTGCTTGCTGCAAGTGCAACATTATCACGTGTAAGTGCGAAAGAGATACAAATATTATGTCTTACTGAATCATAATAAAGAGGACATTATATATATATAAAAAAATATTTATTCATTTATATAGCGCTATTAATTCCACAGCGCTTTACATATATTGGCAACATTGTCCCCATTGGGGCTCACAATCTAAATTCCCTACCAGTACGTTTTTGGAATGTGGGAGTAAACCGGAGGAAACCCACGCAAACACGGGGAGAACATACAAACTGCTTGCAGATGTCGTCCTTATATGACAATAAATGTATTCTTTATAGTTTACATGATTTCTATACTGCTCTCTGAAGTGGGGAAAAAACTCCATATGTATGACATCCGTTTTCACATGTACTGGAGACACAGATATACATAGACCCATTAAAATCAATGGGCTTGCGCATACATCTGTGTTTTGACTAAGGCCTCTGCCACACTTATGTGACAAAATGTAACGTTTTTGTCACGTATGTGTTAAAGGGGTGGTTTGTTCCCTGTGTGCCATTTTTGTGGCACGTACGTGTTCTCCGTGTGTTATACCTAATAACACACGGAGAACGGAAAGTCCCGCCTTACCTGCATCATCCGGCGCTGTCTGTGGTGCTGAATGACAGCGTCCTGCCAAAGCCACGCCCCGCTGACGCTGCTTCCGGCCCCCAGTGAAGGAGAAGCGTTGTTCAAATTCACTGTGGGACAGATGCAGGGGACAGCCGCGGCAGAGACTGCAGGGACGGTGGAGGTGAGTATGTGTTTTTATTATTTTTACACTGACACGTGTGTTTCTCCGGCGCGTGTCACGTGGGCCCGCATCCACACTACATCCGTGTGGTACGGGTGCGGGCCGTGTGACACCCATGCTGCCGGAGCAACACGGACATGTCAGCGGTTTTAAAAAACGGACACACGTAAGTACGGAACGGACACACGTTCCGTTCCTGAATGCTTACGTGTGTCCAAAACAATAACAATATATAGGACCACGTGGGCCCGTGTCTCCGGTACGTGAAAAAAAGGCACACACGTACCGGAGGCACGGATGTGTGTCGCAGGCCTTAGACAGTGTGTCTGGGTCAGGGGCAGATTAAGGGTAACCAGGGCCCCGGGCTGTTCAGGACCTGAGTGCCCCCCATCCCTAAACATGGGTCATGTGACAGGTCCTGTGACGGGTCATGTGTCAAACACCTGAAACAGATAATTTCTGAAAACTAGTTGACAAAACTATAAAGTAAAAAACATCCACTAATCGAATAAATATACCCTTCAGTTTAAGAAAAACCAAAAACACTAAAGGCTGCTTTACACCAGAAGATCTATCGTGCAATAGATCATCGGGGTCACGGTTTTTGTGACGCACAAGCGATGCCGGCCTGTGTGACACCTCCTAGCGATGCAGTATCGCTCACAAATCGTGAGTCGTGTACTGCTCGTTAGGTTTCATAATATTGTTTAATTTAATTGTTCATCGTTCCCGGGGTAGCACACGCCGCTCCATGTGACACCCCGGGAACGATGAACATCGCATACCTGCGACCCGCGGCTCTCGCCGGCTATGTGGAAGGAAGGAGGTGGGCGGGATGTTTACGTCCCGCTCATCTCCGCCCCTCCGCTTCCATTGGCCGGCGGCTGTGTGACGTCGCTGTGACACCGAACGTCCCTCCCACTCCAGGAAGTGGACGTTCGCCTCCCACAGCGAGGTCGTATGGACGGGAGGTAAGTACGTGTGACGAGGGGGGTTACCGACTTTGTGCGCCACGGGCAGCGATTTGCCCGTGACGCAAAAAGGACGGGGGCGGGTACGATCGATTGTGAAATTGCACAATCGGTCGTACCGTGTAAAGCAGCCTTAAGGCCTAGTATTGAACAGTTCAACTTTAATCTGTAAACAAGACTATTGCCCAAAAAAATAATGAAAAAACTAAGCAGAACCCCCTGTGTGAACATAGTTTAACAAATACTGAAGTAAAATACTCAAATTCTCAGCGTGTGCACGAGGCCTTACGAATACTGAGGTAAAAACTCACCAAATACTGAACATGTGCTCATGACCTTAGCCTATGTTCACAGGGTATTTATTTTTCTGCAGCAAAATCTGAGTAAAAACTCTGATGCTAAACATGTGCATGAGGCCTTGGGGCATGTGCACACATTGAGTATTTGGTGAGTTTTTTTATCTCATTATTTGTAAGGCCATGTCTGCACGTTCAGCATTTGGTGACTTTTTTTTACCTCCGTATTTGTAAAAAATTCACCAAATACTGAATGTGTGCATACGGCCTTATTGGAGTAGTGAAAATATATTTGGAGTATGGGATTGGTGTGGGCAGATGTCCCCGGCCTACACACTGTGTGTGCCACTCCATTATATCCACTACATACATCATGATACATGCAGAATATCCTGATGGAGGGGCACACACAGTATGTGGAGGCAGACAGTGGAAATATCCAAGATGGAGGGAGGGCCAGTGGGATACAGTGTGCTGGAGCGTTTCACCCATGGAGTTTCAATCCTCCATTCCCAATCTATACATACACAGTGTATGGATTGGGATGGAGGATTGAAACTACATAGGTCAGATGCCACAGAACACTTTGATAGAAGACACCCTCGCCCCCCCCCCCTTTCATATAGTGTGCCTCCGTTGTCTGCTGCTAGTGCACAGGTCGGCAGGGATGTCCACAGAACAGGTCACCGATCCGTCTCCATTCTTCAGGCTGCTGGGCTCCAGAGTGTCCTGCAACAACGCCATCTGCCGTCACCATTACAGAGGACGCTCCTCTTTGGCAGACAGGTGGGCAGGACTCCCTCAGCCACGTCGCACCCTGTATGTTGCTAGTACGTCCTGCCCATGGCTGCCACCAGGAATTTCAGGGCCCCATACTGCCCACAATTTCGGGCCCCATTCAGACTCCGCCTCCACCACAGCTCCGCCTCTACCCCTCGAGCCTTAAGGCCACTTTAGGCCCCCTTCACATGTCCGTGAAAAAACATGCAAGTGTGTTACGTCCGTTTTTCGGGTCCGTTTTCCGGTTTTGTGTCCTTTTTTTGTGTCCGTGTGCCATCTGTGTGAATGCCGTATGCTAGCCGTGTGCGTGTTGATTGTCCGTTTATGCGTGAGAGAAATAACTGACATGTTGTATGTGTTGTCCGTGTGAATTTATGCGTATGTGATGCACAATGTCGTAGATACATACCCGCTGACAGCAGACAGAGTTGCGCGTAGAGAATGAACTGGGGTGAACTTCACCCGACTTCATTGTCATACCGCGGCTCTGTCTGGGTGTCGCATCCTGATTAGCGGTCACCCGTGAAGGACTCACCGGTGACCGCTAATCACCAGAGTGACTGAATGGAGTACCCCTCTTGCATACTTACCGATCCCCGATCTCCGGCGCGGCGCTGCACGGCTGTTCTCTAAACTCCGGCAGCTTTTCCTCTTTTGAAAAAGCCAGCCGCTCATTAATCAATCTCGTATTCCCTGCTTTCCCCACCCACCGGCAAATATGATTGGTTGCAGTGAGACACGCCCCCACGCTGAGTGACAGCTGTCTAACTGCAACCAATCACAGCCGCCGGTGGGCGTGTCACTATGGAGCAGAGAAATAAATTAGATGCGACAGTTCTGGGACTGTACCCGGCTCTTCCCGATTTGCCCTGGTGCGTTGGCAATCGGGGTAATAAGGAGTTAATGGCAGCCCATAGCTGCCACTAAGTCCTAGATTAATCATGTCAGGCGTCTCCCCGAGATACCTTCCATGATTAATCTGTAAGTTACAGTAAATAAACACACAGAGAAGAAATCCTTTATTTTCAATAAAAAAACACTAACACATACCCTCATTCACCACTTTATTCAGCCCGAAAAAGTGACAAGTGACAGCTGAGCTGTCACTGAGGTTACCCGCGGCCACCGCTGGATGCAGCGGTGGCCGTGAGTTACCTGACTGACAGCAGCTGATCGCGCTACTCACCTCATTTGCTGCGTGGAGCTGACAGGAGCGGCGGTGTCTTCTGCAGCTCCTGTCACCTCCATGTAGCAGAGCTGCATGCGACGCTGGAGGTCCGTGGATTATGCCGGACATGGAGGGCTTTTTCGGGCTGAATAAAGTGGTGAATGAGGGTATGTGTTAGTGTTTTTATTGCAAATAAAGGATTTCTTCAGGTGTGTGTGTTTATTTACTGTAACTTACAGATTAATCATGGAAGGTATCTCGGGGAGACGCCTGACATGATTAATCTAGGACTTAGTGGCAGCTATGGGCTGCCATTAACTCCTTATTACCCCGATTGCCAATGCACCAGGGCAAATCGGGAAGAGCCGGGTACAGTCCCAGAACTGTCGCATCTAATGTATGCGGCAATTCTGGGCGTCTGCTGGCTGATATTGTTAGGCTGGGGGGCTCCCCATAACGTGGAGCTTCCCATCCTGAGAATACCAGCCTGCAGCCGTATGGCTTTATCTGGCTGGTATTAAAATAGGGGGGGACCGCACGCCGTTTTTTAATTTATTTATTTATTTCTCTGCTCCATAGTGACACGCCCACCGGCGGCTGTGATTGGTTGCAGTTAGACAGCTGTCACTCAGCGTGTGGGCGTGTCTCACTGCAACCAATCATATTTGCCGGTGGGCGGGGAAAGCAAGGAATACGAGATTGATTAATGAGCGACCGGCTTTTTCAAAAGAGGAAAAGCCGCCGGAGTTTAGAGAACAGCCGTGCAGCGCCGCGCCGGAGATCGGGGAACGGTAAGTATGCGAGAGGGGGGGGAACTAACCGACAGACAGCGAGAGGGACAGACAAGACAGAGAGACCGACCGACAGACATAGAGAGAGACCTACCGACCGACGGACTGAGGGAGAGAACGAAACAGAAAAAGAAAAAAAACCCACATCACATGAAAAAAGCACAAAATGTACACGGAGCATACAGAGATGCGTCCGTGTCACTCGGGCGTGCGCACAGACCCATTGACTTTCATTGGGTCCGTGCGTGGGTGTTGCGTGCTGAAAACGGACATGCTGCCGTGCAAAACGGAGACACAAACGTAGCACGCACACGGACCTTAATGAAAAACGCACATGTGTCCTCAAACATTAAATAATATTGGTGCACATTTGTCTGTGTCTCCGGTATATACGGGACGGACCAAACTCGCACGTGTTTGACGGACGTGTGAAGGGGGCCTTACACACAGAGATAAATCTGCGGCATATCTGTGGTTGCAGTGAAATTGTGGACAATCAGTGCCAGGTTGTGGCTGTGTACAAATGGAACAATATGTCCATGATTTCACTGCAACCACAGATCTGCCAAAGATTTATCTCTGTGTGTGACGGGGCCTTTAGGCAATAGAAAAAAGTTGTTTCCAGCATCAAGTCCAAAAAATAAGGTTAAAAAACAATTTTACTCCATAAGGTTAAAACCAACACTAGGTTGGATGGACGTCCACGACGTCTTACATACATCCTGCTGAATTTGAACAAGTTATGGAATAAAATTGTTTTTTAACCTTATTTCTTATCTCCTTTGTTGAGCACCACCCTTATGTGACCTTACGGTGAGCGGTCGGATTATTTTCTATATGGTTGGGCTATTTCCATATATTGTGGAGTTTTATGTGATTTGGTTGTGCTGGACGTCTCTTTTACTGTGCTGAACCTTATTTCTTGGATGTGAAGCTGGAAACAACTTTCTTCTATTGCTGGACTTTGCCTCTTTGAACATGGAGCCGACCTCCCTGCACCGTCCCCCAGAGAAAAGAAGTCGGTGATGCATTTACCAGGTAAGCTGAGATCCTCCCTCGAACCATCCACAGTCCACCATCACTCTTGGAAAATCTCCAATTCTGCAAACAGTCCTCACCAAACATTAACCACTAGCCGTCATTTTGACATCCCGAAAAAAAACTGCATGCAATGTTTTTTGGGTCATCAAAATGACGAGTCCCAGAGTCGTGAGCCATATGCGTATATCTAATATATAAAGCTGAGTGTGTGTATGTGTGTGTGAATATATGTGTGTGTGTATATGTGTGTATATGTATGTATGTGTATATGTCCGCTAAAGGAATCCGCACCATCACATTTACAATCACGATATTTTACACAGACACCTCAGGTGACTCAGGGAACGTCATAGACTATGTTTTGAGGGGAAAATGTAACTCTGCGCTCTAGTTATTCACCAAAAAATCTTGTTACATTAAAGTGATTGGAGCTGGGAGCCATAGGTCATTTATAAGAGCTGTGATTGGTTGCTATAGGCTACGAGAGACATTGTTAGTATAAGAGGCTTATGTGTGAGGTAATATGATATCGATGGAGAGACGGATAGAGAGACAGGGAAAGAGACAGAAAGATAGAGACAGCCAGCCAGGGAAAGAGACAGACAGACAGATACAGCCAACCAGGGAAAAAGACAGACATATAGAGACAGCCAGCTAGGGAAAGACAGACAGACAGAGACAGCCAGCCAGGGAAAGAGACAGACAGAGACAGCCAGCCAGGGAAAGAGACAGACAGACAGAGACAGCCAACCAGGGAAAAAGACAGACATATAGAGACAGCCAGCCAGGGAAAGACAGACAGACAGAGACAGCCAGCCAGGGAAAGACATGTGACATCCGTGTGACATCAGTATGACAACATGTCACTGAGAAATAAATGTATTTTATACTTGCCTGTCTCTGGTGCTGCTGTTACTTCCGGACCTGCTCATTATGCTCATGAATATTCACTGCACTGACTGTGGACCCGGAAGAAAGTGTGTCAGCAGCACCAGAGACAGCAACGCCGAAAACAGGTAAGTATATGGGATGCCCTGGACTAGCCAGGTAGTCACAGGTAGACCCCCGCACTACACTTGTCCCCCAATAAGGTAGCATCAGCCAACCATAAAAACCTAGTCACCTCCCTCAGAGCTTGATGAACACACCAGGAGGCGGACCCAGGCAGTTGGCCACGCCCACCGAGGAGTTCAGAAGGCCTGAAGCAGGAAAAGGAGTCAGTGCAGTTGAGTGCAGTGGTAGTGGAGTTGAGAGCCAGTGGAGTGAGGAGTGAAGGAGTCTGACAGGTGCCTTTGGCTAGGAGGCAAACGGTGGCCTTAGCCTGCAGGAGCCAAGAAGACGGCTCGGTGGAACCGTGGTGGACTGGGACAGGGTAGTGGCCCGCCGGTAACGACCCGGGGAACCGACTGGAAACCGGAGCACACAGGGGGGTACTCAGACCCTGAAACGAGGTCCAGAATCCACTGGACTGAGTTAATTAACTGATTGCGGTCTGGACTATAGGTCCTTTCCCACCCAAGTCCCGACTGAAGACAACAGCCCACCGAGGGGGATAGAAAGCCACCGCACAGGCAGAGAGATCCCACGGGCCAGCGTCTGCGGGCAAATGGGCTCTCCCGAAATACACACAGCCGGGAAACGGACTCCCGTCGCTGAAGCGCAGGCAGTCTACACATACACTACACAGTGCAGGAGAAAGGTAAAGACCAGATGCTGCCAGCTGCGGGCACCGACCACCATCAACTTTGTTTACCAGAGACTTGTGTGTGTCAATAACAGTGAGTACAACAGTGCCACCCGGCCACGCACCGCCCAGCTACCACCCAACGGGTCCCGGGGGCTATCACCCCTGCCCACGGAGGGGTTAAAATCTTGCTGCACTACCATCTCCCCCGGGTGCCCGGTAACTACAGCGGTGGTGCATACACCTTCACCACATCCCGTGGGTGGTGTCACGGACTCGGCCGTGCACCTACCTAACCCTCACAAAAAGCGCCAGCAATCCCTTTCAGAGCAAGGTGACCCCGGGTCCGGAGGCGCTCGAGCCACCCACTAACGAGCCAAGATCCAAGCGGCTCGGCTGCAGCCGAGCGCGAGGCGGTACATATACAACAAAAAAAGAGGTTGTGGTCTCGCACCACCTGATTCCTGGTCCTGTGCTGCTGATTGCTGGGGAAAAAACAGAAACTCCTGAGTAATGCTGGATCTTTTAGCGGTTCTCGATCATAGGAAGAAACTTGTCCAGAGGTAATCCAGTGAAAGAAGAAAAAAGCAGCACCTGCCGTGACATTAATCCAGACACTATTGAGAGCGGTGCATTAAAATCATTGAGGGCCGAGGTCGGGGGCTGGCACCCTGAAGGACGATGGCCATTTTGCGCAAATGCACTTCTACAGGTCCTTACTATGTGACATAAATCCACCTCCTAAAAAGGAACAAAAGAGGTGGATTCCCATCACGAGTAAGGACCCGTAGAAGCGCATTTGTGCAAAATGGCCGTCGTCCTTCAGAGTGCCAGCGCCCGACCTCAGACCTCCATGATTTTAATGCACCGCTCTCAATAAAGTCTGGATTAATTCATGGCGGGTGCTGCTTTTTTCTTCTTTCACTGGATTACACCAGGTAGGTATACAAGTTCATGCTGTCCGTGTGCTATCCAGATGTCACACAGATAGCACATGAACAGCACACGGAGCACACACACACATACGGACACACATACCTACACCATGGACAATGCAAATGTGCCGCCCCGGCGCAGCCCTGGGTGCTCGGATCCGGGGTGGTCGTGGCTCGAGGGGTCCTTACCCGAGCTCGGCTAACACTCCGATCCTTGGAAAGGGGATATTTACAGGAGAGAAGTTCATGACGCCACCTGCGGGTTGCGGCAATGGGAGTACCGCCGCTTCTGGAAGGAGTACCGGGGCAGATGGTGTGGAGCAGCAAGATGTCAGTCTCTCCGCAGGTAGGGAAGGCCCCAGCTTCTGGGGATTGTTGGTGTGGGATATTTGGGAGCGCAGGGTGCAGGGGAACAGAGTACTCACTGTGTGTAGTCGTGGTGCAGGATGAAGATTATAAAACAGACACTCACACTGAGGATAAACCAAAGGCTCTGTGCATCACAGTCTCTACAAGGGAGCCCGTCCAGGTGTCCGCTCCCACCGGTGTCACTTGATAGTCTGAACTCTGCCTCCGTGCACAATTTTAGTTGACTGTTGTTGCCCCTTGGCATGAAGCTGTTGGGGATCCGCTACCTGTGTGTAGGGCAGCTGTGCTCTTGATGGCTGGCACTTGGGATTTCAATTGGGCTGCTTTTTATGGAGAACCCTATCCCCCACAGTGTGCTGATGCCTTCAATCTCTGAGCTCTTAGGGAAGTTCATGAAGATAGTCTCCCTCCCAGGTTAATTGGATAAACCTGCTCCCAACCTAGGGTCCTGTACCCCGCCGTGCTTGGTACCGGTCAGTTATTTTGGGGTTCTGATGCCGACAGTCCTCCTAGACTATGTCCGTCACACCCTTTCCAATGTCACTGCCACCGGTCCCCGACTCCTGTAGTCCCGGACCACCGTCGGCGACCCAACCTTGGTCTCGCTCCCTGGGAGCTACTACTTCCAGCTCCTCACTCTTTGAGGGCTACTCTTAACTCTCCTCCTTCAGCTCCCCAGGAGATACCACTCAAGCTCATCTCACGCTGAGAGCTGACACTGTTCTGACTCAGTCCCTCCCACCAGTCTGCCTGACTCCTAGGTGGGTGGCCCTACCCCAGCTTGACCATCCCATTGGTGTGGCTGAAAGGTTTGATGGGAGGTGTTTTTGGGATTTTAGTGCTGATGGTGTGACACCGGTTATTGGGAACCTGGAACCCATGAGGGTTGGTCTTGCACCCTGGGAGACAGGATGCAGTTCCCTGTAGCACCCTGACACAGTCAGGGGCGCTACACAAAATGTTAGTTTTTTGCACGGACGTGTGAAGCAGGCCTTAAAGAACATCTGTCAAATGGCTGATTTCCACATTTTTCCACATTTATTGTAATACATACAATGGGGGATTTAAAAAAAAAAAACAAAACCCAAAAAACAAACAAACAAACAAACAAAAAACTGTCTAAAAGAAGAAAAACAAAACAAAACAATTTGCTGTCCATATCAACCAATAACAGTGCAGCTTTCACTTTTTAAGAGCTGAATACAATATGAAAGCTGGTCTGTGATTGGTTGGTAGGGGCAAGGCAGTTCTGCTGTTAAACGGTTTCATACATTTCCTTCCAGTTGTGAGCAAAAAAGGATATTTTTTGTGGTCATATGACACACTGGAAAAACTCTCAGAATTTTTTTTTTGACAGGTATATGATATTAGCGTTGTGTCAGAAAATACCCTCTTCTTTTATACCTACTGTAAGTGAGCAGTGAACATTGTAAAATCAAAAGCCAAAAATAAATGGAATTACATGGGGGGGACTTTTCACAATTTCACCACACTTGGATTTTTTTTCCCGTTATCTGTACATTATATATTGAAAATGAATGGTGTCAATTCAATTTGACTCAAACTTATATAACTTTTGGGAGTGTATTAATTTAGCATACTTTAAGGGGGCTTTACACGCTACGACATCGCTAATGCGAACTCGTTGGGGTCACGGAATTGGTGACGCACATCCGGCCGCATTAGTGATGCCGTTGCGTGTGACACCGATGAGCGATTTTGCATCATTGCAAAAACGTGCAAAATCGCTAATCGGTGACATGGCGGTCCATTCTCGATTATCGTTACTGCAGCAGTAACGAAGTTGTTCCTCGTTCCTGCGGCAGCACACATCGGTACGTGTGACACCGCAGGAACGAGGAAGCTCTCCTTACCTGCCTCCTGGCCGCAATGCGGAAGGAAGGAGGTGGGCGGGATGTTACGTCCCGCTCATCTCCGCCCCTCCGCTGCTATTGGGCGGCGGTTCAGTGACGCTGCTGTGATGTCGCTGTGACGCCGCACGGACCGCCCCCTTAGAAAGGAGGCGGTTCGCCGGTCACAGCGACGTCGCCGGGCAGGTAAGTATGTGTGACGGGTCTGGGCGATGTTGTGCGGCACGGGCAGCGATTTGCCCGTGTCGCGCAACAGATGGGGGCGGGTACCCACACTAGCGATATCGGGACCGATATCGCAGTGTGTAAAGCCCGCTTAAGAAGAAAGTTGTACTAATTGCACCAAATGTATCACTAACCTGCAACAATTGATAAATATTGAGAAGCAGAGTTGTAGTGAGTGCACTATAGATTTGGTGTAAAGTATGCCACTTTTGATAAATGTGGGCCAGTTTGTCATATGATACCCTCTTCTTTTAATGACTCATATTAAAATCTATACCTTTATTCATATGTATTAAAAATATATTTCAAAGCAAGACAAACAAACAACAATTCCTTATACAGTGAACGTTAAGAAGGTGTCTTAATCACTTTGTTTCAGACAATTGAGAGGTGGAAGGTAGAAGACCTACAATACTTCAAAGCAATATACGGTATGTCAATGCTAAAGGGGAACAGGTAAAAAATGGATATGTCCTTAATCTTCCCCTATCAACGTCTTTCCCTGCCTGACAATGGAGCACATCCTTACTTAGCCGATGCCCCCATTCCTCGGCGGCTCTCCCTTGTAATCCCTTCTCTTTTCCTCTCAAACAATACTCAAAAAAGTCTCTCTAGTGATGAGGACCACCTATGTCCCAGGCACCCAATTACAATGAAAAAAACAAATTTGTAATATCTTCAATAAGGGCTGTCCCTCCACAATCTCACTCCTGCCTGGCAATGGAGTACACCCTTATTTTTTCGGTGCCCCCATTCCTCGGCGGCTGGCCCTAAAGAAGCCCTATAATCCTGGTTATTGATTACCAGGTATCAATTAAAAGGACCTTTTTCAAAGTTTATAGCAATAGGACTTTTGCACTTATCTGATAACACTATCTGATAATACTGCATCATAAGGTGCCTAGAGAACATCCAAATTTTCATGTCATGAATTCCTTAGGATCTCATCTCATCTCAACGCGTTTCACTCCATATGAATGACCAACGGAGCTCATCAGGAGATTTTTCTTTTTTCAAAATGGCATAATAGCCTGGCATAAGAAAACAATTGACAAAGTCAGAAAAATATTTCAAAAATAATTATTTTGCCAAATTATCTTTATGTTATTTTATACAGAAATTGTCCCCCAAGGTAAGTCCAGTCTATATATATATATATATATATATATATATATATATATATATATATATATATATATATATATATATATATATATGTATGTATAATACCCCTTTATCATATCATGTCAATTCAGAAAACAGTATAAAACAGCATAAAAGATGGATTTTTACCTTTAGATGTTGTGGTCTCCAAGGATCAGAGCGGTGTGACGGTGTGAATTTAGATTGGATACAGTAGGTATTGTCTGTGAAATGGCCACAGTGTGAACAGGCTTCTATACACTTCATGTGTAACAACTTATGCTCTGGCTCAAGTCTTGCTTTAATGTTCACTGTGCAGTAAAAATTACCTGGAGACAGTTGTGTAACTAGAGTCTGATGGGCACCGGTGCAAAGTTTGAGCCTGGGCACTCCCCACACATGTTGGTTGGATGTATGGGCTGTTGTAATGTTCTAAATCCTGCAAAGACATGCAAGTTGACCCCCTTCCCCTTCATTGTGTAGTACTGACTCCTATCCTGTACTAATGTCCCCCATCCTGGGCTGCTTCTTTGTAAATATGTCCCCGTTCCTGGTGTATGACCTCATCATGGCTATATAATGGAATATATGGTCCATCCTGGTATATATGGCCCCATCATGATATATATATATGTCCCCATCATGGCCCCATCCTGGTATATATTACCTCATCCTGGTATATATGTCACCATCATGGCCACATCCTGGTGTATGACCCCAGGCGCTGGGGCCGACGATTTCCCTGTAGCCCCGGGCCCGATTGTGGTTGCGATCGGTGCAACCACAATCGTTACGCCCCTGCCTGGAGACTTGATTCTTCTTGACTTAGCCCTGTGAACATTTCAAATAAATATACTGCAAAACCACAGTATTGCTGTATATAGTGAAATTACAGTCCTCATATGGAGCTTGGCCTGTAGATGACATGGAAGATATGGAGGTCTTCAACAGCTGGCATCTGCCTGGTATTTAGTAGGTTCAGCTCCTCAGCCGGCATCATACTTTACTTAGCAACCTAGGACAAAAATGTACGCAGGCTTGGACTGGCCCTCCGGAGAGCAGGAGAATCCTCCGGTGGGCCCCTTTGCAGTAGTACATCACTTATCCCCCCAACATAATCGGTAGTTGGCAAAATACATTTGTTTCACTATGTAGTGATAAAGAAGGCATATCATCATTCATTTTACATACTGCCCAGTATATTATTATATAGAAGCAGAGGTAAATTTGTAAATGTAATTTTTGCATGTAGTTGATTCGTGGGCCCTCAGGGTCAATGTTACTGGTTGGCCCCTGCCACCCCAGTCTCACTTTATCTGTACGTCATGGCTTGTTTAGGCGTTGATAGTTATGGCTTGTCTAAAATCTGGAACTTTTATTGCAATTTTTAAAAAAAAAATTAATAAAAATGCCTAAAGATCACATACGTCCTCTTTTCTCCTTAAGTCGTAGGTGCTAAAAGTGGTGAAGTGAATGGCATAAAATATCATACATTTGGCTTAAACAATGAGGCACAAGCACAATGACAAATGTCCCCCAGTGATTCTTATGAATTTTGCTTTGGAAATATTCCAAAGAGGCTCCGCCATCTTGGAATTTGCCAAGGAGCAGCATGCGATGAAGTCACAGACTTTGACATAACAGACCAGTAGCCACTAAGCAACAGTGACTGAAATTAGTCAAAGTCCTCACTAAATAAATCTCTGTGGTCTATAGATTCCATCAGAGATGGACCAACCCCGAAAAGACGCATGAAAGCGGTCTAAAATAAAAAGAAAAGTCTGTATTACTTATAGCAGCCAATCACAGCGCAGCTTTTATTTTTCAGGAGCAGGATATGAAATGAATGCTGGGCCATGATTGGTTGCTATGGACAACTTAACATGCTACGAGATCGCTACAGCGATCTTGTTGGGGTCACGGATTTTGTGACGCACATCCGGCCGCTGTAGCGATGCCGTTGCGTGTGACACCTATGAGCGATTTTGCATTGTCGCAAAAACGTGCAAAATCACTCATCGGTGACATGGGGGTCCATTCTCAAATATCGTTATTGCAGCAGTAACGAAGTTGTTCCTCGTTCCTGCGGCAGCACACATCGCTCCGTGTGACACTGCAGGAACGAGGAACCTCACCTTACCTGCCTCCCGGCCACAATGCGGAAGGAAGGAGGTGGGCGGGATGTTCGTCCCGCTCATCTCCGCCCCTCCGCTTCTATTGGGCGGCGGTTCAGTGACGCTGCTGTGATGTTGCTGTGACGCTGAACGAACCGCCCCCTTAGAAAGGAGGCGGTTCGCCGGTCACAGCAACGTCGCAGGGAAGGTAAGTAGTGTGACAAGTCCGGGCGATGTTGTGCGACACGGGCAGAGATTTGCCCGTGTCGCACAACCAATGGGGGAGAGTATGCACTCTGGCGATATCGGTACTGATATCACAGTGTGTAAAGCGGCCTTAAAGGGTGCTTTACACGCTGCTACATCGCTAACGATATATCGTCGGGGTCATGGTGTTTGTGACGCACATCCGGCGTTGTTAGCGACATCACAGCGTGTGACAGCTAGGAGCGACGATCAACGATCGCAAAAATGGCAAAAATCGTTGAACGTTGACACATCGCTCCAAATCATAATGTCGTTGGTGTTTCAGTCCGCAGGTTGTTCGTCGTTCCTGCGACGCCACACATCGCTATGTGTGACACCGCAGGAACGACGAACATCATCCTACCTGCGTCCATCGGAAAGGAGGAAGGAAGGAGGTGGGCGGCATGTTCCGGCCGCTCATCTCCGCTCCTCTTCTATTAGGCGGCCGTTTTGTGAAGGCGCTGTGACGTCGCTGTGACATCGAACGCACTTCCCCCTTGAAGGAGGGATTGTTCGGCAGCAACAGCAACATCGCTGAACAGGTATGTGCGTGTGACGCTGCTGTAGCAATATTGTTCGCTACGGCAGCGATTACCACATGTCGCAAGAACGACGGGGCGGGTGCTATCGCTGGCGACATCGCTAGCAATCGCTAGCAATGTCGCAGCGTGTAAAGCACCCTTAAGAGTTTTTCTTTCTGATCGGCAAGTGCAGTCACCAAATATGTGTTTGTGATCCCTCAGGCCTCAGTCAGACATCAGTTTTTTTTCTTGTATGTAAAAAATCAGACTGATTTTCACCAGTGCGACGCTGGATCACAGTTTCATCTAAATTTATCATTTTTTGTCACCATCAGAATTTAATCAGTTTTTTTCATATGCAAAAAAACCCCAATTGATGGAATTTTTCTTAAGCGACTCCTAACACTTAGAGAAAAGCTGAGAGCACACAGTTGCAACTAGGAGGTCATCAGTGAGCTCTCCAAATTGTTTTTGGTAATGAATAATAATAATTGAATTTATATAGCGCCAACCTATTCCGCAGCACCTTACAATTAAGCGGGGACATATATAGATAAATACATTAAGGGATAACACATAGTTTATCAGTAACAGGAGGAGTGAGGACAGTGCTCCAAAGCTTACAATCTATAAGGAAATGGGGGGCATGTGAAGACAAATAAATAGGAGGGACCAGAAACTCAGGACAATTTAGAAAGGGAGAACAGGGAAAAGTTAGATTAGTGAAGTAAGGTGATAGGTAGATAAGATAAGGTCTATCTAAAAATGTGTATTTTTAAAGCAGGCTTAGAAATATATGAGCTCAGTATTAATCAGATTTTCTGGCGTAGTGCATGCCAAAAAACTGGTGCAACATGGGAGAAGTTTTGGAGGCGGCAGTGGGAGGCTTGGATCACTGGCGGACACAGGCAGAAGAGGGTTCCTGTGCAAGAACAATACTTGGGCTCTTTTCAGTCTAAAAACATAATTCCATATGATTTGGAGGTAGAAATGGGCCCCCCACCAATTGGGCCCCTGTGGGGCTGCACATGCTGCACCAAAGATATGGATTATGGAGGGTTTTAGTCTTAGATGAGTTGCAGAATGGAGAGCACAGGTAAGTGGTATAGAGAGATATATTCTGTAGTGGATAGGTAACCATTGCAATGACTGGCACAATGTGGAGGCATCGGTATAACGGCTGAACAGAAATATGACCCTGAGTGCCGCATTTTGTCAAGATTGGAGAGGAGAACGTTTATTAAAGCTAAGACAAATTAGTAGGGAATTGCAGTAGTCCAGATGAGAATGAATATGAGTGACAGTAGGAGTTTTTGCAATTTCGAGGTGAAAAAGTTCAGATTCTGGAGATATTTTTAAAGTGCAGGTGGCAAGAGTGAGTGAGTGATTGCATATAGGGAATGAATTCAAGCTCTGTGTCAAATTTGACCCCAAGACAGTGAGCGTACCACTTCCAAGTTATGGTTGAACCACCCAACAGTAATATTGGGCATAGGCAAGTTAGTAGAGGCAGTAAACACGAGAAGAATTGAATTGATGTGCCGCCCCCTGGAGCAGGCGAACTGCTCGGATCCGGGGTTTGCTGTGGCTCGAGGGTCCCCGGACCCGGAGCTCAGTGGCCACTCAATTAAAAGAGGAAATATTTACGAGAGTTTGTGATGCCACCCGTGGTTCGCGGTAAGGGGAGTACCGCCGCTGCCGATGGAAGTACCCGGGGGGAGATGGAGTGGGGCAGCCAGATGGTGATCCCTCCACGGGTAGGGGAGGCCCCGGGACTCTGGAGGTAGGTGGCAGATAGTGTTGTGTAGGCTATGTGGGCAGGCAGATGCAGGGAGGGCAGTGTATTAACTCAGGCTGTGAAGATGTTGGTGCAATCATTAAGCAGACTCTGACACAGGAGTAAACCAAGTCTCTGGGTACCGCTGCCACTCTGGGGAGCCCGTCCGGGTGTCTGTTCCCACTGGTATTGCTTAGTGGCCCGGAGCCTGCCTCCATGCACAATTGTGTAGATGTTCCTGAGTGACCCTTCGGCCTGAAGCTGTCAGGGTCCCGCTCCCTATATTGAAATAGTGGAGCTGTGCTCTCGATGGCTGACACTTGGGATTTCAGTGGGCTGCATAAGCTGGAAAGCCCTATCCCCCTCGTTGTGTTGATGCCTTCGATCTCCGAGCTCTTGGGGAAAGTTCATAAAGAAACTATCCACCACAGGTGAATTATCAGGTTGTGTGAAGCTACTCCCTGATCTAGGGTCCTGTACCCCACTGTGCTCGGTATCGGTCCGGTTACTGGACTTTCTGGTGCTGACCGTTCATCAAAACTAAGTCAGTACACCCTTCTCCAATACCCTGCGACCGGGTCTCCGACTCTCCTGGTCCCAGACCACTGTCTGCGACCCAACCAAGGTCACATAGGGAGCTCCAACTCTGTCAGCTCCTCACTCTCTGAGGGCTACTACTCATCTCACTTCCTCCTTCCCACCAGTCTGCCTGACCTCTAGGTGGGTGGCCCTATTCAAGCTAGACCACCCACTGGTGTGCCTGACAGGGTGTGGTGTGAGGTGTGGTTAGGATTTGAGTGTTGATGGAAGCAATACCAGTAGTTAGGATTCCAGAACCATGGAGGGTGGGTTCTGCACCGAGAGACAGGGGTGCAGTTCTCTCTGACACCCTGATAGAGTCAGGGGCGTCACATTGACACATAGGATTGAATGTGCTGGTTTGTTCTGTGAGTCAGATAAAAAATGGACATGGTGGTGTAAGACCCATGGGAAAAGGGGTTAACTGTTTACTCGTCGCTGGGACGGTGATGTCAGGTCTGGGGATGTCACGAATGGCCCTGTCCGGCTTCGTGACCCCGAGGCGTAAAAAAGAGGATTGATGATGGGAATGGTTTGTCTCGTGACGCCACCTGCGGTACGCGGCCAGGGATTAGTCGCCGCTGCTGCCGCTGTCCTCCGGGGCGGATAGTTATAGCAGCAAAGATGGTTCCGCTCCCCACAGGTGGAGCGGGCCCTGGGGAGGATGATGAGGGTTGTTGTGATGGCCGGCAATGAAGGACGGACATGTCAGTTGCAGTACTAGGTCTTTATTCACTATCCTTAGGTTGCCAGGGAGTACTGGTCTCTGCCATGATGGGCTCCAGCCGATCTCGGATAAGTTAGAGGAATCCACCAATATTTGAAAGTGTCCTCTCTCAAGTGATGTCCCTCCAGAAGTGAGGAACCCGGGCTGAGCTTCCTGCTCCAAGCCTCAGGCTCCGTGAAGAAGAAAGAAGGAAGAAAGTGGTGTCGTGTTGCCAAAACTGAAGTCCCGACTTGACTGAAGATTGTGTAAAGGTTGCTCCTACTTCTACCCCAAGTGGTGCCCGCCCCCCAGGTAGTTGTCCTAGCGACCAGGAAAGTCCCATGTCTTGTGATGGCCACCCTCCAGCCTACCCTAGGCTAATCCCCAGGGAAAAGGGCACATAAGCTGTATGTAAGGGGAAATGTGAAAACACCGGTGATTAACCCCCTCCTCACCCGAGATGAATACTGCACCTTAAGTGAGGTGCAGTACCCTGAGGCGACTGAAGTTGTGATGGATGTAATTCACGGGTTTGATACAGACTGCAATCTTGGCACTGACTGCGGCTCTCCCATCCGGAACCCGATATGTGCTTTTGAGAGTCAGGAGATCCTCAGCAAGTCTGAACATTGTAGACTGCATACGGACCGTAAAATGTCACCTTTGCAATACATTGAGTAAAGTCGGCACCTTTACATAATTACATCCACCGGAAAATCTTCATCTGACACTAAAAATCACAATATACAATGATTTTGTATTTGGAGCGGTGTGCATTAACCCAGACTCCTGCAGAGTGCCTGCGTGACATCTCCGTATGATGACTGTTACTGGAATGTATAGATATCACAATCTATGGCACACACGTCCCTCTATTTCCCAGTTTGCCATTCTCTTAATTAGTTACAGCCATAATCCTATTAAACAATTTTATGTTCTGCATTACACATTACGAGCGGATATTTGGGTCAACAGTTCTGATAATATTTCTAGCAGTTTTAGTTACAGTTTTGGTGGAAAAGTAAATTAGAAAAAAAGTCATAAAAATAAGCAATTAAGAAGCAAGGCGTGCTGAGAACAATCCCCATAATAAAGCCCCACAAACTGAACACACAGCACCAGTTATTTTCTGGTCACTAATCTGTAATGTAGATTTTGTATATGAGCCGAGATGTCACCTCTGTTATGATTAGGCTGAGAATCAAGCTAGGGGGTGGGAAACAGTCAGCAATTCAGCCGGGATGTGCTTGATATCGTGCACAGAGCTGTTAGTTGGAAATTCTCGTTGTGATGATCTGATATTCAGGAGATGGAAGTCACCAGCAAGAACTGCACAACAGTCACAATGGGGATCCAAAGTAAGTCAAAGTATGAGATGTGACGCCCTGGCAAAACCAGGTAGTCACAAATAGGTCCCCGCATAACACCTTCCCTCACTAGGAAACACACAGCCAACCTAGAAACCATAGTCAACCCCCCTTAGGGAAAGATAGACACACCAGTGGGCGTGACCAGGCGGTTGGGACACGTCCACCCAGGGGTCCAGACAGTCCGGGGCGGGAAAACAAGTCAGTTTAGTCTGAAGTTCAGTTTGGAGAGGAGTGTGGGCTGGAGCTAAGTGTAGCTCCAGCAGCAAAGTTCAAGTTGAACGGTACCAGGGTAGGAGCCCTGGTGCCACTGGCTAGGAGGCAGACGGTGGTCTCCGTCAACAGGAGACAGGAAGACAACTCGGCAGAACCGAGGTGGACCGGGACAAGGTTGTAGCCCTCCAGTACCGACATGGGGAACCGACCCGGAAACCATAGCACAAAGGGGGGTACTTAGACCCTGAAGCCAGAAACAGAAACAAGCGGACTGGTTAATTCACCGATTGAGGCCAGGACTAGAGGTTCTGTCCCACCCAAAGTCCCTCATAGAAGACAACAGCCCACCGATAGGGATAAGAGGTCACCGCCAGGGCCCTTAGATCCCACGGGCTAGCGTCTGCGGGCACGGCTCCTTAGGCCACATCCAGCCGGGAGCGGACTCCTGAGTTTCACGCTAGGTAGTCCACCTTACACAAAACAGTGCAGAGAAAAGGATAGAGACCACCAGCCGGGTGGGGGACCCGAATGCAACTGGCCGCGACACCGGCCACCATCACCTTGGTTTGCCAGAGACTTGTGTGGTTTATTAACTGTGAGTATCCCTGCACAGAGACACTGGGTCCCGGGGCCACCATCCCTATCCACGTAGGGGTTAACAACTGTCTTCACACCATCTCCCCCGGGTGCCCTATGTGTCGCCCTGGACAAGCCAGGGGCCACAGAGCACAACACCAACACACCCCACACTCCCTGTAGGCCCATCTAGGTCAGACACAAAACCCTTGTTGCCTTCCCCAGGGGCTGATATCCACACCAGGGGGTGGAGCCAGGCGGTTGGTCTCCACCCACCAAGGAGTTCACAGTCCTGGAGGAGGGAAAACTGGCAGATTAGTTTTGGAGGTGAAAGTGTGAGGAGCAGAGTAGTAGTGGCGCAACTTACTGACAGAATCCGGGTGTGTGGCCCGGACAGAACAGCAAGGTTGGCAGACGGTGGTGACCGTCTGCAGTGGAGGCCGATTGGAGTCTGCCGTAAGGACCGTGGATGGGTGGTGACCCGGCGGTACCGGACCGGTATACAAAGAGAGGCCAGCACCAGTGGCAGGGGCTTTTCGGACCCCGGCAAGGCTTGGAGTCGCCGTGAATTTGCCAAATCCGTTAGTGAAGGGGACCTCCGGGTTTCCAAACAGTCAAGTCCCGACAGAAGGCAACCGTCCACAACCGTACAGGGAAGACACCGCCACCGTCAAGGGCAACCGTTTCCCAGGGCCAGTGCCTGCGGGCACAAGGGGCTCCTCTGGCTTACATCCAAGTCGGGGAGCGGGTTACCGTTGGGAACCCATCAGAATCAACATAGAACATAGGTGCAGGGAGAGACAGTCATCACTAACCTGCAGGGAACAACAACACCGCAGCCGTCCGAGGGACCCGTCCATCCAGCCGCTTGTTTTACCGTGAACTGTGTCATCATCATTGGGCTGAGTGAGTACCTCCGTGCCGTGCGGCACAGCGCTGCCCCTGCGTCCCTGCACCTCACCAGGCCCCGCAACCCGCCTGCCATCCACTCCTACCCCATTACCGGGCCCCGGGACAACCAACCCCCTACCCACGGAGGGGAGAAATAACAACAAAGCTGCTCCCTGTCACCGCTCCCGGGATCCCCATCCAGAGCAGCGGTGGTGTCCACCAAAATCACCACAACCGTGGGTGGCGTCACGGACAATATCCCTGGCCCAAAACCCCGCCCCTGTAGAGGAGGAGCCGGAAAGAGGCTAAGGGGGACGAAATGGCGACTGGTCGCATGTAGCCGCGGCTATGGAAGCAGGGACGCCAGGACCCTGCGGCCATTTACTGGTTCCTGGAAGAGACCGCTGCTAAAGATGCTGAGTCCGACCGACAACACCGTGGTCCCCGCGCCTGGCACTGCAGCGTGGGTAGAAGTCCGGACCGTCCAGCTAAGCAGCCGTTTGCAGGTCCGCATGCAGCTCCTCCTGGAGGAGTAGGAGGCCGACATTGCGGAAGTGGTGGCGGCCATACGGAGACGCGAGGTGGAGGGAGTCTTGGAAGGGAGGGTAAGTGACCCACGCCCCTGTAGCCCTAGTGGGTCGTCATCGCGGCCGAGGGACCCGGTCCATACCCGCTCGCCCTGCTACCTCCCCCGCTACCCGTGTTGGCTTCTGCTGCCCCGCCACTAGGCCCACTACCACCACCACCAGTAGCGGTACCCTGCCAATCCGCCCCGGCGGACCGACCTGCAGCAGAAGCCCGTGACCGCCCTGAACCGCTTCCATGGAAGAAGCCGAGGGCTGAGCCCATCAGCAAAGATGCACCGGAGGCACGGCGGGGATGCAGCTGCCAGGAGGCAAAGCAGGCCATGTCACAGCGGGGTCCCTCATTACCAAAGGTACCGGTCGTAGCCGGCACGGAGGGACTCTGGCTAGGCCCATCCCCCACACCGCCTGAGCCGGAGCAAGCAGAAAGTGCTCTGCACCGGGAGCGGCAGCAAAGGCAGCTGCGCCGCGGGATCTCTGATTAAGGAAGAAAAGTTAGAGCATGGTAGCGGTTCCTGGTTACCTTGCTGTCGATCCTCATTGGGACTCTGCTGACATTCCAGATGGCCCTCAAGGCTAAGGAGTCCGGTTAGAGGAGCAGTCGTACCCGCATCATCGGCAGCTGAAAATGGAGTCCTGTGGGACAGTGTCACCCCTGTGTGTGGGTGGCGTTGGGGGCTCGTGCTGTTTGATGGTGGACTGTGGGAAAGCTGCAGGAGGAAGCTGTACCGGAGCCAAGTGTTTTGGATGGCCCCTGGGACCCAGCTGATAGTCCCCGTCGGGACCCTATGGCAAGTCTCCGTTGGGACCCTACAGTTTTGTTTGTGGTAGCCCGTTGGCTACGAAGCACTGTTGTCCCCTTGGGGACCATCTACAGTTTTACATAAGAAACTACTTATGAACATGCCTGAGAACTTGCAGGGCAACCACAAACTTGTGGAATGTAAATAAAAATGTTTGGCCAGGGGCCACAGAGCACAACACCAACACACCCCACACTCCCTGTAGGCCCATCTAGGTCAGACACAAAACCCTTGTTGCCTTCCCCAGGGGCTGATGTCCACACCAGGGGGTGGAGACAGGCGGTTGGTCTCCACCCACCAAGGAGTTCACAGTCCTGGAGGAGGGAAAACTGGCAGATTAGTTTTGGAGGTGAAAGTGTGAGGAGCAGAGTAGTAGTGGAGCAACTTACTGACAGAGTCCGGGTGTGTGGCCCGGACAGAACAGCAAGGTTGGCAGACGGTGGTGACCGTCTGCAGTGGAGGCCGATTGGAGTCTGCCGTAAGGACCGTGGACGGGTGGTGACCCGGCGGTACCGCACCGGTATACAAAGAGAGGCCAGCACCAGTGGCAGGGGCTTTTCGGACCCCGGCAAGGCTTGGAATCGCCGTGAATTTGCCAAATCCGTTAGTGAAGGGGACCTCCGGGTTTCCAAACAGTCAAGTCCCGACAGAAGGCAACCGTCCAACCGTACAGGGGAGACACCGCCACCGCCAAGGGCAACCATTTCCCAGGGCCAGCGCCTGCGGGCAAAAGGGGCTCCTCCGGCCTACATCCAAGTCGGGGAGCGGGTTAACGTGGGAACCCATCGGAATCAACATAGAACATAGGTGCAGGGAGAGACAGTCATCACTAACCTGTAGGGAACAACAACACCGCAGCCGTCCGAGGGACCCGTCCATCCAGCCGCTTGTTTTACCGTGAACTGTGTCATCATCATTGGGCTGAGTGAGTACGTCCGTGCCGTGCGGCACAGCGCTGCCCCTGCGTCCCTGCACCTCACCAGGCCCCGCAACCCGCCTGCCATCCACTCCTATCCCATTACCGGGCCCCGGGACAACCAACCCCCTACCCACGGAGGGGAGAAATAACAACAAAGCTGCTCCCTGTCACCGCTCCCGGGATCCCCGTCCAGAGCAGCGGTGGTGTCCACCAAAATCACCACAACCGTGGGTGGCGTCACGGACAATATCCCTAAAACCAAAACCACCCCTTTTCACTCACGGGCGAGGAGCGCCACTCGAGTCCCCGGGATCCGGCCCATCGCTCGAGCTACCGAGCAGCAGCGGCCGCAGCAGCAGCGGCAGCCGGACCCGAGCAGTGGGAGAGCGCAGCGTCCCCTCCTCCACCCGCGACACCTACAACAGCAGCGGTGGTGTCCCACTTCACCACACACCGTGGGTGGCGTCACGAACTTACTACGGCCTAGCTCGTACATCTACGTCCTCCTTTTTATTTGGCGTGTCCGCAAGACCCCCGGGTCCGGAGACCCTCGAGCCACCACCCCAGAAGGCTCAGACCCGAGCAGCGCCGGCTGCTGGCACGGGGCGGCACAGAGGCATCTATCCATCTGCTTTATATAATCTGGAGGAATTGAAAAATATACAGTTAAAGGGGTGGTTCACTACTCAGCATTAATGACCACATCTATGTAAATCTCATAAGGAAGGCTTTTCTCAAATACCTTGTGTAGTAAATTCTGCCTCTGGGCAGCATTATTGCGGTCCACTCATCCCCATCAAGTGATCCCCTGGCTCCGTGACCTCTAAGATCCAGTGATGTCATGTCAACTTCCAGTTGACATGACATCCCCGACGCCGGCCCCAGTCTCCCTTAGTCACTGGTCTGTGGGTAGTTTCACCGCTCGTCACAGCCCAGCATCACGCTCGCTCCCTCCTTTGCTGCAGAGCGCCACAAACAGGAGTGATGCTGGGCTGTGACGTGCAGTGAAATTCCGCCCACAGCCCAGTCACTCATGGAGACTGGTGCCGACCTCGGTGATGTCGGGTCAACTGGAAGTTGACTTGACATCACTGTATCTCAGAGGACACGGAGCGCCGGGGGTCACGTGATGGGAATGAGTGGACCGCTATAGCGCCGCTCAGAGGCAGAATGTACTACACTAGATATTTGAGAAAAGCCTGCCTTATGAGATTTACACCTATGTGGCCACTAATGCTGAGTAGTGAACCACCGCTTTAACAGCCACACTGTATATGCATAATATACACCGAACATTGTATATTCAGGGTTCAGTACTAATGTCATAACTAGTGATAGTGAACACTACCATGCTCGAAACGAGTTCAGCCATTGAAGAGGAGTGCACCAATATCCCACAGGCCACAATCAACAACCTGATCACCTCTATGTGAAGGAGATGTGTTGATCTGCGTGAGGCAAATGGTGGTCACACCAGATACTGACCCTCCGAACTTCCCAGTATTATAAAACTGCACATTTTAGAGTGGCCTTTTATTATGGCCAGCCTAAGGCTACTTTCACACATCAGTTTTTTGCCATCAGGTTCAATCCGGAAAAAAACGGGTAAAACGGATCCGGTACCGCATCCGTTTTTCCCCCATAGACTTGCATTGTTACCGGATTGTACCGGATGGCTTTGCGTTGCATCCGTTTTTTTCCGGATGCGGCAAAATTAGTTAAAGCGGCGGCCGGAGGCAACGTAGCTTGCAACGTTTTTTTGTCCAGCAAAAAAAACCGCATCGCGCCGGATCCGGCGCGATACGGCATGTTTTACAATAGAAGCCTATGGACGCCGGATCCGGCGTAATGCGGTAAAAAACGGATGCGGCCGCCGGATCCGTTTTTCTAAACTGAGCATGCTCCAATGTAATTAACAAAACGGATCCAGCCAAAAAACGGACGAAAAGGATGCAAAAACGGATGCAAACCGTATCCACCGGATCCGTTTTTTAACGGATCCGGCATAACGGATCCGTTAAAAAACGGATCCGGTGGATACGGTTTTCACTTTTTTTTCAGGATCCGTTGGATCAGGAAAAAAAAGGACTGTGCCTGAATACAGAAAACTGATGTGTGAAAGTAGCCTAAGGCACACCTGTGCAATAACCATGCTGTCTAATCAACATTTTGATAAGCCACACCTGTGTGGTGGATGGATTATCTCTGCAAAGGAGAAGTGTTCAGTAACACAGATTCACACAAATTTGTAAATAATAATTGAAAGAAAAAGACCTTTTGTGTACATAGAAAAAGTCTTAGATCTTTGAGTTCAGCCCATGAAAAATTAGATCAAAAACAAAAGTGTTGATTTTATATTTTGTTCAGTGTGTATAAATAGCATATCACTAAAAGTGAGAACACCTCTCACCTTTTTGTAAATATGTTATATCTTTTCATGAGACAACAGTGAAGATCTAATACTTTGATACAATGTACAGTGTCAGTGTGCAGCTTGTATAACAGGGTAAATTTGGTGTCCTCTAAATAACTCAACACACAGCCATTAATGTCTAAAATGTGATCACACCCCTAAGGGAAAATGGCCAAATTGTGCCTAAAGTGTCAATATTTTATGTGGCCACCATTATTTTCAAGCACTGCCCTAAAGGCCCCGTCACACACAACGAGATCGCTAACGAGATCGTTGCTGTGACGCAGCAACGATGCCGCCAGCGATCTCGTTATGTGTGACACCTACCAGCGATCAAGCCCCTGCTGTGAGATCGCTAGTCGTTGCTGAATTTTCTTGACCATTTTGTTCAAAGGCGATGTCCTCGTTATACAGGTCGCTGATAGTTGCTGCGTTGTTGGTAAGATCTGACTGTGTGACATCTCACCAGCGACCTCCCAGCGACTTACCAGCGATCCTTATCAGGATGCATTGTTTTCGGGATCGCTGGTGAGTCGTTAAATGTGACAGGGGTTTTACTCTTTTAGGCATATAGGTCACTAGAGCTACAAAGGATACAATACAGATTTGGTCTATTTATGCATATCTGTGTTTAGTTAGGGTAATATTAGAGTGTCCAGGGTCATTCATTGTTGAGTTGGGGAGCCAAATCGTATCGTTAGAGTACCAACCTCCTCGTAAGTAGGCTGACATCTTCTAGAGCCCATTAGGGTCAGTTACCCACCTCCTTCAGTTTTTTGTTCCCGGCACATCTTTGACATACAAAATTGTAATACCTGTGTCTTCGTGAAAGAGTTTGAAGTAATTACTAATAAAATATAACTTTTAAGTGGTTTTTTTTATGTTTTATTTTTCCCACAGGAAAATACTGCAAAAAGTCTAAAGAAGCGCCTCTAAAGAATGTTGTGAGCCACGCCATCTTATAAAGACCGTAAAAAATTAGTGCTTAATAAAAAGGCCCATTTTTCTGCAACTACCGGTATATGATGGATTTAAAAATAAAATATTATAATACTCAGGTGAGCAGAAGAGTAAAATAAGAGCAAAAATTGGCCACTTTTGAGCCAGTGACAGGTCTTCTTTAAAGGAGAATCCCAGACATTTAACATCAGAACGAGGCGGCTCATGTGTCTCTAAGGATCAATATCTGAAATATGAAGAGGTTACCTTCTGCATTGTCTATTGCACCTCAATATTGCATTATGGTTATTTTATATGGTTTAATTTGGAATATTTTGTCAGTATAACCTTGAACTGGTGTGTAGTGGGTTGACTGTAATGCATCAAATGCAACAATAACATTAATCTCTGGTGTTAATCGGTGATGATACTTTGGGTGCTTAAAGAAAATGGGGAAATGGTGAGAATTATTACTCTTAATGCTTCCTAGGTTGTCATATATTCTTTAAATTTTTGCCCAGTTAGTCTGTAATTTGATACTGGGCATGGTTTGAAGTTGTCTGCTTATAGCATTTTATACCTATTGGGTTTTGCACCCCTGCAACAGTGACATATAGGACTGGTCACTTTTACTGGGGACCTCTACTGGTGAACTTCTGGGAATGCTGAACCAAAGTAGGCAAAAAGTTGATTGAACTGGGATGACAGCTGGATCCTGACGGAACACGTGCTTCTTGCTGTACATTTACTGGATGCCATAGGAGTTAGTTGAATATTGTTCATTGTGACTTGATACTGTGAGTTATTACACACGTAGCTATTCTACTCTGATATATACTTTGGAGAGCAGCTGACTCAAATAAGTGCATGGCCAATAGTATGTGACTAGAAATGAGTCATATAGCGGTAACATTTGGTTAGGTACCCATGCACACAAGCAGGTTTTAACCGCATATAGATGTAACATTTGGTTAGGGACCCCATAAATAAGAGATTACCGTGAAGTTGGTTATGGGGCAGTAATGAATTGATCAATACATTAGCTAAATATCTCTTTTTTTCAAATAATCCGCAGCAGTTATGTCACATTTAATTTTTTTTTCTTCCGTTTTTCATATGGCTAGTTGTATTTTTCATTCTTTATGTGTTATATAGCAGTTATGCTTGTTCATATTTCTCTGAATTTGGTGTGCAGTCTTCACTTCATATAGATTGTGTATTTTTTGGCTAATACCCTGTTCACATTTACAATGGTGTTCCAGCAGTCATTTTGATTGCTAGACATAAGTGAAGACTTGGAAGTTCTGGTTTAGGTTTGGCGGGTTCAGCCGACTTTAAATAAAGTTCAGTCTGGACCTGGACTTGACCTGAACCCCAACAGAAGTCACTAATTGGGCAGTTTCGGTCTCCACCCACATGCAGCCAGCCATAAACATATCACTTCCATTGGCCAAGGTTTTTCCATTTTTTTTGTTTGGTGCACACTACATCCGATGACGCTGTTGTTACCCCCAGTGCACTGCAAGCGGCTCGCACTGGGCTGAATACCGAGTGTAACCGAGCACAGAGATGCTCATGCGAATGGTGTTTGTAGTAAAGCTCCTGAACACCAATCCCGAACTCTGTTTTTTAATAAAAGTCCGAACACCAAACCTTGTGTTTGCTCATCTCTATTTGTGAAACCTGACAGAGCTCTTTATTTCATAGTATCCTGGGCCTGACTTTAAGGAAGCCTGCTAGGTAAAAGAACACAACTAACCTTCAGATATGAGGATAAACTGCAGGTTAATAACATTCTGAAACTGCCAGATGCCGACACCAAGAGCCCTACTGCCGTAAGGAAATAAGCTTTTAACTTCCTGGCAGCCACCGCCTTTCAGTTATTATGTTGACGCTGCGCAGCTTAAATCACTAGTCAGTGTATAGTGAGCAGCGGCTGTAACAATGCCCGGCACTGACTAACAGCCTCCTTAGCCTCAGTCAGTGCCGGGGGTGCGGTTACAGCCACCACTCACTAGCAGTAAATGAAGTTTTCCCAGTTCCACCCTGATGACTGAAAGCACGAGGCTGCCAGGAAAAATAAACTTAATTTCCTTCCGGCAGCAGGTGTTGGTGCCAGATAGCTTCAGAATGCTATTATCCTGCAGATTAACCCCATATCTGCAGGATAATATTTTTTTTTTAACCCAACAGGTTGCTTTTGATAAAAGACAGTAGGATACTTGTCACGCTCCCCGGGTCCCCTGCTCGGCTTCCCGGCTCACCTGCCACGCTCTCCGGCTTCCCTGCGTCACTCCCCGGTTCTTCTGTCCGGCATCCGCCGCTCCCCGGTCTCCAGCCTCCATTGCCTCCGGTTCCCAGGCGTCCTGGTCCCCGCTCCCGGCGCCCGTCGGCTACTCAGCCCCAGCCCGGCTCTGCTGCTTCCTCCTCACCGCTCCCTGCCCTGGCTTCTGGCACCCGGGCCGCGCGCATGCGCATTAGGGCGCGCGGTCATTGACCCTTTCTTAAAGGGCCAGCGTCCACTGACAGGAAATGAAGCACACAGGTACAGGGTATAAAGGGGTTAAGTGTACAAGTGGGCGGGGCCTGTTCTTCGTGTTTCCCAAGCTAGGAGTCAGGTCTCCTTGTGTTCCTGTGATATACTCACCTCTCTCTCTTCTAGAGCCGATCCTGCCTCGCCATCCGGTCCTGCCGAATCCCGAACCCCAAACGCTGCCTATCTGCCATCCTGACAGTCCGTTCCATCTCTGATCCCTGCGGTGACCCGTCCTCTCGCTCCATCGGTTCCGGACTCCGCCTGACAACATCTCGGCTTCCGAACCTGAGCTCCGTCACCCGGACTACCATCAGTGACTCCGTGGTCCCAGGGACTTCTCCATTCTACTCTTGTGCACGGACTGTCCTGCTACCCGTAGTGCTCCAGCTACCGGACCCCTTACCATCATCAAGGAGTTCGGCCCAGTGGATCCACCTCCTGGGTCTGCCCGTCCACCTGGCCCTAACAGTAAGAACAGGCCATGGATCCCGCCGAAGCACTAGCGGCCTTGCAGGAGGAACTCACACGCCAGCGTGAGACTCAGACCTGCATGCTGCAATTCATGTCTTCTGTGGACGCCCGCCTGAACACGCTACAAGCGTCAGTTACATCTTCAGCATCTCGGGCTTCCACTAGACAATCCACGGCTCCAGCTCCTGTGGCAGCCTCTTCGGATGCTTCCAGACTTCGTTTGGCCTCACCACCCCGGTACGCCGGAGATCCCAAGACCTGCAGGGGATTCATAAACCAATGCTCCCTCCATTTCACGCAGCTGCCGCATTTGTTTGCCTCCGACCAAGCCAAGGTCGCGTTCATCATGTCCCATCTAGAGGGTGAGGCACTGGCGTGGATGAACCCCTTGTGGGAAAAGGAGGATCATGTGACCACGAACATCCAGGAGTTCCTGTAGGCGTTTCGTGGCACCTTTGACGAGCCCGGACGCGCCTCCGCGTCTGCCTCATCTCTTCCCCGGTTACGTCAGGGGACTCTGACGGTGGGTCAATATGCCATCCGTTTTCGCACCTTGGCTTCGGAACTCGGGTGGAACAACGAGGCTCTAACCGCCGCCTTCTGGGAAGGACTCTCGGGTCGAATTAAAGATGAGCTGGCTGGTCGTGACGTACCGTCCACCCTGGATGCCCTGATTACCCTAGCGACTCGAGTGGACATTCGCTTTCAGGAGCGATCCAAAGAGGTGTCCCGTGAGAGACGTCCGGTACGGCATTCCTCTCCTCCGCAGAAGCCCGCCGTACTTCAGTCAACGGCATCTGGTGTCTCCGTCCACGAGCCCATGCAGATCGACCGTGTGCGGCAGTCTGAACAACGCCGAGCAGAGCGGCTCGCCAAGGGCCTCTGCTTCTACTGCGGAGAGGGCACACACCTGCTACGCTCCTGTCCAGAGAGGCCGGGAAACTCCAAAGCCTAGGGTTGGTAGGAGAGGCCACCCTAGGTGCTGGGACTCTCTCAGACCCGGTTATGTGGACAGTTCAAGTGACAACGGGAGAGACGCGGTTCACGGCTGAGGCGTACCTCGATTCTGGGGCAGCAGGCAATTTCATCCAGCAGGCCACGGTGGACAGGTATCAGGTGCCTGTTACTCCACTCGACAAACCCCTCGTGATTGCCTCTGTGGATGGGAGACCCCTCTCTGACACCATCTCCTGGATCACCAGGCCGGTCGAACTGCGTATCGGTGCCCTGCACACCGAGAACATCGCTCTCTACGTCCTCCCACACATGTCCCATCAAATCCTGCTGGGACTTCCCTGGTTACGGACACACGAACCGTCAGTCAGCTGGGGCACTGGTGAAATCACCCGATGGGGCTCTTCTTGCCACGAGAACTGCCTGAAGACCATAAAACCCATCCGACGACCTCCGTTTCCAGAGTCCCTACCGGGACTGCCCTCGGCCTATTAGTCCTTCGCGGACGTCTTTGATAAAAAGGAGTCAGAGGTACTTCCGCCACATCGTCCTTACGATTGTGCCATCGACCTGCTCCCGGGAAGTACACCACCTCGAGGACGGATATATCCGCTGTCTCCAGCCGAAACAAGGGCTATGTCTACTTACATCACAGAGAGCCTGGCAAAGGGATTCATTCGGAGATCCTCCTCTCCTGCTGGAGCAGGCTTCTTCTTCGTTAAGAAGAAAGAAGGTGACCTACGCCCATGCATAGACTACCGGGGATTGAACCAAATCACCGTGAAAAACAAGTACCCCCTGCCGCTCATCCCCGAATTGTTTGATCGGCTTAGAGGAGCTCGTGTGTTCACCAAGTTGGATCTTCGGGGTGCCTACAACCTGGTCCGCATCCGCTCTGGGGACGAATGGAAGACCGCGTTCAATACTCGCGATGGGCACTATGAATACTGTGTGATGCCCTTCGGCCTGTGTAACGCACCAGCAGTCTTTCAGGAATTGGTGAACGACGTGTTCCGGGACCTTCTCTACATCTGTGTGGTGGTGTATCTTGATGACATCCTGGTCTTTTCTCCGGACCTCCAGACCAACAGAGAGAACGTGCAGCTGGTACTACGACGACTGAGGGAGAATTGTCTGTACGCCAAGTACGAGAAGTGTGTCTTCGAGCAGTCTTCTCTTCCCTTTCTGGGTTACGTCATCTCCGATACCGGACTGCAGATGGATCCGAAGAAGGTCTCTTCCGTTCTCAACTGGCCTTCTCCTTCTGGACTAAAGGCAATCCAACGCTTTCTGGGATTCGCCAACTATTACCGCCAGTTCATTCCTCACTTCTCTGCCTTGACTGCTCCTCTCTCCGCCTTGACCAAGAAGGGGGCTAATCCAAAAGACTGGTCACCTGCGGCCGACGCCGCGTTTGGCTCTCTGAAGCGGGCATTTGCCTCCTCTCCTGTGCTCCACCGTCCGGAGTTAAACCGACAGTTCACCTTGGAGGTGGATGCCTCCTCCTCGGGAGCCGGAGCAGTGCTCATGCAGAAGTCCTCCTCCGGGGAGATGGTGACTTGCGGTTTCTTCTCCAAGAGCTTCTCAGCGTCTGAACGCAACTACACCATCGGTGACCGAGAGCTATTGGCAGTCAAACTGGCTCTGGAGGAATGGCGCTACCTTCTAGAGGGAGCTGTGTACCCCGTGATCATTTACACGGACCACAAGAACCTGGAATACCTGCGGTCCGCTCAGCGACTGAATCCACGGCAAGCCAGGTGGTCCTTCTTCTTTGCCAGGTTCGATTTCCAGCTCCATTTCCGACCTGCGGACAAGAATGTACGCGCAGATGCTTTGTCCAGGTCATTCCTGCCCATGGAAAAGGAGGAGGAGACATCCCAGCCCATCATCTGCCCTAGTAAAATCATTCCGGTGGCCCCTGTCACCCTGGCCCAGATACCGCCCGGGAAGACCTATGTCTCTGAGACTGACAGGCAAAAAGTGTTACACTGGGGCCATGCCTCGAAAATAGCCGGTCATGCTGGTCAGAAGAGAACATGGAGTACGATTGTACGTCATTACTGGTGGCCATCCCTTCGCGCGGACGTCGCTTCTTTTGTCTCAGCCTGCTTCTCTTGTGCCAGGAACAAGACGCCCAAACACCTGCCATATGGCCGTCTTCTGCCTCTGCCTATAGCCTCAGTTCCGTGGCAACACATTGCGATGGACTTTATTACGGACTTGCCATTGTCCTCCGGACACACAGTCATATGGGTCGTGGTGGATCGGTTCTCTAAAATGGCTCATTTCGTCCCTATGGCTGGACTGCCCTCTGCCCAGGAACTCGCTGACGCCTATATACATCACATCTTCCGCTTGCATGGCTTTCCATCACACATTGTGTCCGACAGAGGAACTCAGTTCACCTCCCGCTTCTGGAGGGCTCTCTGCAAACATCTAGGAGTGACTCTGGACTTCTCTTCAGCCTACCATCCTCAGTCGAACGGCCAAGTGGAACGGGTCAATCAGATCTTGACCTCCTTCTTACGTCACTACGTCAACGCCCATCATGACGACTGGTCCACGCTTCTTCCTTGGGCTGAATTCTCCCATAACCACCACGTCAGTGAGTCCTCCTCCAGCTCTCCCTTCCATGTCGTTTACGGACTTCAGCCTTCCGTCCCATTGCCTGTATCCTCTTCCTCGGATGTCCCTGCTGCTGATGCGGTAGCCCGTGACTTTGCAACCATTTGGGACTCTGTTAAGGCGTCCCTTGGACGTGCTTCCCTGCGGATGAAGAGACACGCAGACAAGAGGCGTCTGGACCCTCCGTGTTTCTCTCCAGGAGATCTCGTCTGGCTTGCTTCCAAGTACGTCCGATTGAAGCTACCATCCTACAAGCTGGGACCTCGCTACATCGGGCCGTTTAAAGTCCTCAGCAAGATCAATGAGGTCTCCTACAAACTGCAGCTCCCGGCCACGATGAGGATACCCAACTCCTTCCACGTCTCCCTGCTCAAGCCGGTTGTCCTTGGTCCCTTCTCCGCTGCAGCCAGTTCGGCTCCTCCACCCATTGCCGATGATGACATCTATGCGGTAAGGGATATCGTGGCCATGAAAACCGTACGGGGCCGACAGTACTTCCTGGTAGACAGGGCAGGGTATGGTCCTGAGGATAGGTCCTGGGAACCCCGGGAGAATCTGGGTACTCCTCTGATCCGTGCCTTCCTGTCCCGGTTGCGGGGAGGGGGGCGTGGGGGGGGGTACTGTCACGCTCCCCGGGTCCCCTGCTCGGTTTCCCGGCTCACCTGCCACGCTCTCCGGCTTCCCTGCGTCACTCCCCGGTTCTTCTGTCCGGCATCCGCCGCTCCCCGGTCTCCAGCCTCCATTGCCTGCGGTTCCCAGGCGTCCTGGTCCCCGCTCCCGGCGCCCGTCGGCTACTCAGCCCCAGCCCGGCTCTGCTGCTTCCTCCTCACCGCTCCCTGCCCTGGCTTCTGGCACCCGGGCCGCGCGCATGCGCATTAGGGCGCGCGCGCGGTCATTGACCCTTTCTTAAAGGGCCAGCGTCCACTGACAGGAAATGAAGCACACAGGTACAGGGTATAAAGGGGTTAAGTGTCCAAGTGGGCGGGGCCTGTTCTTCGTGTTTCCCAAGCTAGGAGTCAGGTCTCCTTGTGTTCCTGTGATATACTCACCTCTCTCTCTTCTAGAGCCGATCCTGCCTCGCCATCCGGTCCTGCCGAATCCCGAACCCCGAACGCTGCCTATCTGCCATCCTGACAGTCCGTTCCATCTCTGATCCCTGCGGTGACCCGTCCTCTCGCTCCATCGGTTCCGGACTCCGCCTGACAACATCTCGGCTTCCGAACCTGAGCTCCGTCACCCGGACTACCATCAGTGACTCCGTGGTCCCAGGGACTTCTCCATTCTACTCTTGTGCACGGACTGTCCTGCTACCCGTAGTGCTCCAGCTACCGGACCCCTTACCATCATCAAGGAGTTCGGCCCAGTGGATCCACCTCCTGGGTCTGCCCGTCCACCTGGCCCTAACAATACTAAACAACCCACAATAGATTAACATTCCCTGTGCTATATTCAAAGTCTGATGACATTTTATTTAATGAAAATTGCAAGTTTAATTAAATGTCAGGGCCATTTTTTCTCTTGCAAAGTTTTGAAATTTTTCCAATATTCATGGAAAATGCATGGAGAGCAAAACAGCCGTTTGTTGATTTTGTTCTGCATGGTAAAACAAGGTACAATGATCCATTTTTCATCTCTATGCAACCACCTTCTTGTGACAACCATGTTTTAATTATGGATCACTGATAATGGTAATGATTGATAGATTTGAATATTCCTGAATTTCTTAATTTACAGTATATTAAGGTACTGGCGGACACTGACAGAAGAGGGCCCCTGTGCAAGACCAGTAAAGGGGCCCTTACAGTCCAAAAGCTCATCAAAATGTACAATCCCACCTGCTTTGGAGGTAGAAATAGGCCCCCTAACCTCTTGGGCCCCTCACACGTTGCAGTAATGATACGTCCACCCCTGCATGGGTAGACCATTGTTTATCTACACATATGAAAGGACACTGAACAATTGTGACAAGTTGTTATGCTCGTGGGGCGAGCACTGTATTACTGTCCACTGGATCGAAGATACCGTTCACTTGCCTGGGGGAGTGAACTGGACCGGCCGCTGAGTCTTCACTGCTGCCACTGGAGGTAGCAGCAGGTACACACGCTGAAAAGCAGCCAGCAGAGAGCAGCCCCAGGAGATCTGTGGTACCGCGTCAGCTGGTGTCATGGACATAGTACAGTCTTAGGTCGAAGTGGCAGCAGCAGTAGGCAGAATAGTGAATCTGTCCGGGATGGATAGATGGATACGGCAGCAGCGACCGGCGTGGATACTTTCTGTGGCGGATATCGTGGTAGCTAGCTGGTGTGGATAGTAGCGGCAGCAGCAGATCAGTAAATTGGCACAGCACTGTATTGTAAATAAATATCAGCAGCAGCACTCAGCACAATGACAGCAGCAGCACTAAGGGACCTGAGAACTAGCAATGTAGCTAACACATTGCCCAGGCACCTCCCATAAGGGGAAGGTGCCTTAAATACCTGCAACCACTCAGCTGACCTGAGAGGCACTTCCGGGTCAGGGTACACTGGCAGAACAAGGAAGCCTGTGAGGTGTACACAGGTTTTGGGAGATGGCAGAATGGATTGGGGATGGGGCAGGGACCCCAGGATATCCAGGCAGGTGAGAGAACAGACGTCCCAGTCAGGGGAGGGGGGGGGGGGTGGGACAAAGCCAGGGTGCTGGTATGGGTTTTACACAAATGATGTCACAGTGAAGGAATAATGTGCCCAATGATACCATGGTTAAAAAAAAAATAATAGACTCAGTGCAAATATAATGCACACAGTTATGTTACATAGTGATGTATTTAGTATACACATGGATAATATAGCACAGGACAAAAAGCACATTGTAATGTCACAGTACAGGCAGAAAGCTCACATTGATACCACTGCACAGAATTAATGTAAAGTAACCCTACAGCATAACAATGCTGAAGATGACATCACAGAGCAGCAATAGTGTAGGATATGGATACAAAAGATTGGAAAACTATAAAGATTTTCTCTTCACATATCATTCTCTTAGAATCTACTCCTGATGTTTAATTAAAAAACAAACACCTACTTGCAAATAGAATCAAATATTGCATTTGTGTATCCAGCCATAGGCTGTTCACATCAAATATTTATTAATTTTATTATGCATAAATAAATAAACAAATACAGATAAAATAATGGCTAAATAAATATATATTTACTACTAAGAATACAGTTTTGTTTGATGAGTGATTTCATGTAAATTGTAAGTGATTAGCTCCACACAGAGAATACTTACTTTCCCTGCCAGAAAGCTGTCCTAGCGCAATAAAATATTACAATGCCGAAGAATGGGATACATTAGCCACACAAAATACTTACTGCAGTCAAAAATAATAGAGCTCAGTAGTCTCTGGAGATGTGTTAGAAGCTGACCCCATCTTTTTGGTACTTAAATGTTATTGTACAGTAGAACAATAGAAATAACAATGTATTTAGAGAGGAAGCTGAATAATTAATAGCGGTGCATCATTGTGTGATCCTTTATACAGATGTTTGTCGCAACTCTGAACATAGCATCAAGATGTGGTAGCCATTGCTGAAATGTTTGACCTCATACACTCAACAGGACCTGGCTGATGACTCCTTCATGTATGCCATTCTCCATCTTGCTGGCCATTCTGTTCATTTCATTGGCACCTGGAACAAGACAGAAAACTGTTGTAAGGCTATGTTCACATATGGCGGGTTTTTTGTTGCATTTTTTCATGCATTTTTCCTTACTTATTTTAGTCAATAAAAGCAAGGAAAAAGCCTCCTAGTCTATGAGAATCCTGACTTGCTGTGCACACGCTGCTTCTTTTTTCCTTGCAGATTTTGTTGTTGAAGAAAGAAACAACATGCCAATTGTTTCTGCGTTTATTTTCTGCGTTTCTATAATCCCCTGCAATGCTTTATCACTTTAGGGGATTATAGTGCAGCACTTTGCATCACACATCATGCATACAGCATGGTGTGTGAGGCTGTCCATAGCTCAGTAACTCGGGGTCATCAGGGTTACTATGGCAGCAATCGGGTACCTGTGATCGCATTACAGGGACCCGATCACTAGGGAGAGGTAAGTGATCCCTCTCCCTGCTTTCTGACTGCTGTGATCACACTGATTGCAGCATTCAGGGGGTTAAACTGCCGGGAGCGGCGCGGGCAGTGAGAGCCGGGTTTTGGCTGTAACATCAGCCGGAAACACGGTGATGATCGCGTGGGTACGGCGCCTGAACTCCCACGATCACCATGACTAAAAAAAAGCAGAAAAAGAGCACAAATGCAATAAAAAAAATGCACATTTTTTCACCTTCTTTTTTCCTGCCAAAACATGCTTTTTGTGTGCAGAAAAGAAGCACACGAAAAAGCAACATGAGCACATACCCTAAAGGGTGCTTTACACGCTGTGATATCGGTAACGATATATCTTCGGGGTCACGTCGGTAGTGACGCACATCCGGCGCCGTTACCGACATCGCAGTGTGTAACACAAATGAGCGACGATCAGCGAGCACAAAAACGTGAAAAATCGTTGCTCGTTGACACGTCGCTCATTTCCTTAATATCGCTGCTGCGACAGGTACGATGTTGTTTGTCGTTCCTGCGTCAGCACACATCGCTATGTGTGACACCTCAGGAGCGACAAACATCTCCTTACCTGCCTCCAACGGAAATGAGGAAGGAAGGAGGTGTGAGGGATGTTACGTCCCGCTCATCTCCGCCCCTCCGCTTCTATTGGACGCCTGCCGTGTGACATCGCTGTGACGCCGCACGACCCGCCCCCTTAGAAAGGAGGAGGATCACCGGCCAGAGCGACGTCGCAGGGAAAGTAAGTCCGTGTGACGGGGGTTAGCGATGTTGTGCGCCATGGGCAGCGATTTGCCCGTGTCGCACAACCAACGGGGGTGGGTACGATCGCTTGCGATCTCGCTAGCTAGATCGCAGCGTGTAAAGTGCCCTTAATAGTGAAGAGGAAATAGCCTTTCCAGAGAGGAAAAGGACTTGAACTCTAGCACCACCTATTGGATGTAGCAATGCTAAAAGTCACAAAAGTCTTGCAACATGTCTTAGGTAGGATAAGAAGTGAAACCAGATAATAATAATAATAATAAGTGAAACCAGAAACTCCATTTGTAAACATGTGTTTCACATGTTTGCTGATCATCAGTACAAAGCAGGAGATCTGATTTGGCTAGGTGAGAAGCCTCTGAAATGGGCTATAAGGGGGAAGGTTTAGCCTTGTGGAGAGTGCCAGCCGGCATAAGGAAACTTATAGACCATGCAATCCTCCTATGGGAAATTAGATATGCAAGTGGCCTCTTGAGAGACTAAAGGCCACGTCACACTAAGCAACATTGCTAGCAACATCGCTGCTGAGGCACGACTTTTGTGACGTAACAGTGATGTTGCTAGCGATGTTGCTGTGTGTGACATCCAGCAATGACCTGGCCCCCGCTGTGAGGTCGCTGGTTGTTGCTGAATGTCCTGGGCCATTTTTTAGTTGTTGCTCTGCCGCTGTGAAGCACACATCGCTGTGTGTGACAGCGAGAGAGCAACAACTGAATGTGCAGTGAGCGAGTGCCGGATCCCTGCTCCCTGCACACATAGCCAGACTACACATCGGGTAATTAACCCGATGTGTACTGTGGCTAGGTGTGCAGGGAGCCAGCGCTAAGCGGTATGCGCTGGTAACCAAGGTAAATATCTGGTTGGTTACCCGATATTTACCTTAGTTACCAAGCACAGCATCGCTTCCACGCGTCACTGCTGGCTGGGGGCTGGTCACTGGTTGCTGGTGAGATCTGCCTGTGTGACAGCTCACCAGCAACCCATGTAGCGACGCTCCAACGATCCCTGCCAGGTCAGGTTGCTGGTGGGATCACTGGAGCATCTGTGGCGCCCCTGACCTGGTCAGGCACCACTGAGTACTGCACCCATGCTGGGGACAGTACAAACAGGTAATCCAGAAGGCTGACCGAGGTGTGACTACACAGGCGCATAGTGATCAGGTCTCACACATGTACCTTTGAGAGGACCCCTGGGGATCCCAGGAGGGGGCGAAGCCTCCACCTCCACCCGAGGGGTGGAGGGGGCGAAGCCTCCATCTCCACTCAAGGGGTGTGGTAGAGAGCCTGGTTGCTAGGTGGCGTAGGCAGGCACAAAAGGGAAAGGAGGAGGAGAAGGGCAGTCTGAAGCAGAGTGTGGAGGAGTGAGGAGCATGGAAGTGGAGCTCAGACAGGAGCAGCAGTGCAGGTCCCACGAGTGAGCCGGTTTAGTGTGCAGCTCAGGGAAAGCAGACGTGGGGAGCAGACCCTGGAGCTGTGGCAGTCTAACAGCGTCCGCGCAGTGACTACCGACGGGGGAGAACGGTCACCTGGGAGTGCTGCCCGAAATCCACACACAGCTAAAGATAGAGCAACGGAGTGGAAAGTAAGGAGACTGTTAGGGAGATACCAGGCCCAACGGGTAGCAGGTCCCAGTGCAGGGATAGATCCACCTTTCCCTTGCCAAACCTGCATGAGGGGGCACTTTACACCCCCAAGACAACACTACAGAGTCCGCAGCCACGTAGCCACAGTTAGGGCCCATAGTTCACAGGAGGCAAGCAGCTGGAGTGATCTGGTCCAGGCTACAAGCAAACGGGCCAAAAAGAAGGGGAGAGAGGCACCAGCAACTTCCCTGGGCGACCCCAGCAGGGCTTCAAGCAGGGGTTACCCCAAAACGGAAAGGGCTAAGGAAGGCGAGTCGGTAGCCACCCTCATCAGTCAGCCTAAAGGACACCTGGTTCCAGCCTGGTTCATCCCAGCTACGCCCGGGTTACTCACCCTGCCACCATCAGTGAGTAAAACCCCTGAAAGACATCCTGCTTGTGCGTGTGAGTCATTCTGCGACTTGTAGTTCCACACACTTACACAGGGCCCTGGGGCTTGCCTCACTCTCAGGAGGCTATTACAACTGACTGCACCCACCATCAGCCCCAGGCGTCCCTTAATCTGCAGTGGCGGTCCCCACTGACCGCAATTCTGAGAGTGGCGTCACGACAATCCTAGATAGAAGATTTCCTACCTGTGACAGGATCCAGCCGCGTGGAGTCCCTGAAGGTAATGCACCGACACAATACTTGCGGGGCTTCACACATCGCTTAGTGTGATGGTACCATAAGTGGACAGGAATGTAGTGCCACCTACTAAATTTAGCAATCCTAATATCAATTCTTTAACAATGCTTTCCACAAGACAGAATACGTAGCTAAATGGGAATCTACAATTGCAGACGGGTGGGACATTTTTATGTAATGTAACAGCCTTACAAAATATTACAACATATTTGCTTGGGCTCTATTAAACAGGATTCATATATGTGATTCACAAATTATTTGGTAACCAGTGAGGAAAGGGTAATTGTTATATGAGTGTGCTGGTGACCTTGTTAAACTCACAGGCCCAGATCCTTGATACAAGTATCACTAGTAATACCCTAATGGTAGCTCAATTGTGGTGTAGGAAGGAAACCGTGAAGAACAAATTTCCGTAAGCCTGTGTTCTTGCAAAATTTATAAGTATGACAACATTGTTACCGGGCCTTGGTCTCAGATTTCTTTTACATTACATATTAGATATATTGTCTTGATGTCACTGTTGGATAAAGAGATATAGGGGCCCCCAGGCTGTACCTCGTGCTAGTGGGCCCTATGCTATCACTAACCTCATGGATACTCAAAAAAATGGAGACGCCTGAGTCTTCTTCCTGTCCCTGCTCCTGACCAGAGCTAATATGATACCCCCCTTCCGCCAGGGAAGGATGAGGCAGGAATATGATGTTAACTACAGATAAAGACAGACAAGGGAAAACCAAACCTCTGATACACTGCACACACGCACACACACACACACACACACACACACACACACACACACACACACACACGCACACACACACAAAAAGTTTCCAGAGATCTTCTTATGACAATTATATGATGAAGAGGTATCATTGTCTCGATGTTTATGTGTGTAGGTTTTTAATCTTAATCATTCCATGTATTTAGTTCCAAGAGACGATTTCAACTGACTATAAATAGTAAATAGTGTCAGTACCAAATAGTGATCATATTGTGTACACAGGAAGCTTAGGCTGGGTTTCAATGGAGGACATAGAAGGAAGAGGTCCCATGGTCATATTTCTGTCCACCCACTACGCTGATGACTCTTCCTTGTTCCAGTCATTGCACAGGTTGCCCATACTACATGACAGATTGCAATATAAACTTGTCACTCTTAAGGCCCCGTCACACTAAGCAACATCGCTAGCAACATCGCTGCTAACGAACAACTTTTGTGACGTTGCTAGCGATGTTGCTTAGTGTGACATCCAGCAACAACCTGGCCCCTGCTGTGAGGTCGTTGGTTGTTGCTGAATGTCCTGGGCCATTTTTTAGTTGTTGCTGGCCTGCTGTGAAGCACAGATCGCTGTGTGTGACAGCGAGACAGCAACAACTAAATGTGCAGGCAGCAGGAGCCGGCTTCTGCAGAGGCTGGTAACCAATGTAAACATCGGGTAACCAAGAAGCCCTGTCCTTGGTTACCCGATATTTACCTTTGATACCAGCCTCCGCCGCTCTCCTGCTCTGTGCACATGTAGCTGCAGCACACATCGGGTTAATTAACCCGATGTGTGCTGTAGCTAGGAGAGCAGGGAGCCAGCGCTAAGCAGTGTGCACTGCTCCCTGCTCTGTGCACATTTAGCTGCAGCACACATCGGGTAATTAACCCGATGTGTGCTGTAACTAGGAGAGCAGGGAGCCAGCGCTCAGTGTGCGCTGCTCCCTGCTCTCTGCACGTGCGGTGGTAACCAAGGTAAATATCGGGTTGGTTACCCGATATTTACCTTAGTTACCAAGCGCAGCATCTTCCACGCAGCGCTGGGGGCTTGTCACTGGTTGCTGGTGAGCTCACCAGCAACTTGTGTAGCGACGCTCCAGCGATCCCTGCCAGGTCAGGTTGCTGGTGGGATCACTGGAGCGTTGCAGTGTGACATCTCACCAGCAACCTCCTAGCAACTTACCAGCGATCCCTATCGTTGTTGGGATCGCTGGTAAGTTGCTTAGTGTGACGGTACCTTTACACATAAAGCTCTCCAAAGTTCTGGCCCGCCCTTTCTCTCCTCCCTCATCTGTGTCTACCACCCAACCCATTGTCTCCATTCCACTAATGGCTTAAGGGTCTGGGCGCACTGGAAAAAGTGTTTCTTAAGTAAAATCCGCATCCTCTGGCAGAATTCCGCACCTGCGGCAAAACAATGCACCTAAAACGCACCCAAAATCCGCATGCGGTTTTACACGGTTTATTGTGGTTTTGCGGTGTTTTTTTTGTGGGTTGGTCTCTGCAGTTTTTAACTATTATCTATGTCAAAACCACAGGTACCTACGGAAAAGAAGTGACATGCTGCTTCTTTTTGCTGCAAAAATTCTGCAGCAAAATCTGTAGGGAAAAAAAACGCAGTGTGCGCACATCATTTTGGATTTCCCATAGATTTTGCTGAGGAAGGACTGCAGGAAGGTTATGAACAAAAACCGCACCTATTCTGCAGCAAAAACTATGTCAAAAAATGCAGTGTGTGCACGTGGCCTTAGATTGACATCCTCTATAATATGGACCTTCCACTCCTATCTCTAAGGCCGGCTTCTCACTTGCGATTTTCTCGCAGTAGTGCAATGCTAAAAAATCTCGCATTGCACTCGGACACATGTTAAACAATGAGGCAGCTCCCATCTGCTATTTTTTTCTCAGTCCAAATCGGACTGAGAAAAAAATCGCAGCATGCTGCGTTTTGTAGAGTTTCTCGCGCGAGTCTCTCCAATGCAACTCTATGGGCGCGTGAAAAAATGCATGTCACACGGACCGGCACTCACACCATCCTAGTGACAAGCGTTTTTCTAAATACATTATTCGCATGTTTCTCAAAACACTGGAAATGAGTGAGGTCTCACAATGTCGGTCAATCATTGAGATCTCACTCATTTCCAGTGTTTTGAGAAACATGCGATTAATGTCAGTCGGTCTCTCACTCTTGGTCTCTATTCTCTCTCTGTCGGTCTGTCTCTCTCTCTGTTGGTCTCTCTCTCTCTGTCCATGTCGGTCTATCCCTCTTCCCCCCTCTCTGATACGCACCGATCCCCGATCACTGGCGCGGCGCTGCACGGCGTTCATACTGCTCCGGCGGCTTCTCCTCTTTTGAAAAAGCCGGCCGCTCATTATTCAATCTCGTATTCCCTGCTTTCCCCGCCCACCGGTGCCTAAGATTGGATGCAGTCAGAAACGCCCCCACCGCTGAGTGACAGCTGTCTCACTGCAACCAATCACAGCTGCCGGTGGGCGGGTTATATAATGCAGCAAAAAAAAATAAAATAATAATTTATAAAAAACGGCGTGCGGTTCCTCCCAATTTTAATACCAGCCAGGGTAAAGCCACACGGCTGCAGGCTGGTATTCTCATGATGGGGAGCTCCACGTTATGGGGAGCCCCCCACCCTAACAATATCAGCCAGCAGCCGCCCGGAATAGCCGCATCCATTAGATGCGACTGTCCCGGGACTGTACCCGGCCATCCCGAATTGCCCTGGTGCGGTGGCAATCGAGGTAATAAGGAGTTAATGGCAGCAGCCCATAGCTGCCACTAAGTCCTAGATTAATCATGGCAGGCGTCTCCCCGAGATACCTTCCATGATTAACCTGTAAGATTAAGAAAATGAAGACATACACCCAAAAATCCTTTATTTGCAATAAATAACAAAAAAAAACCTCTTTCACCACTTTATTCAAGACCCCAAATACCCTTCCATGTCGGACGTAATCCACAGAAGTCCCTCGACGCTGTCAGCTCTGCTACATCGGAAGCTGACAGAGAGCGGTCACAGACCACGACCGCTCTCTGTGAGCTCCCCGCAGCGACTGAAGTGAGTCGCTATCAGCGATGACATCACTCAGGTTACCCGCGGCCACAGATCTCAGCGGGAGGACTTCAGCTGTGGCCGCGGGTAACCTCAGTGACGGCACCGCTGATAGCGCGGATCACTGCGGTCACTCAGGGGATTTGCGGTCACCGGTGAGACCTTCACCGGTGACCGAAAATCAGGCCATGGAACACAGACAGAGCCGCAGGATGACAATGAAGTCAGGTGACGTTCATCCGACTTCATTCTGATCGTGCAGCTCTGTCTGTGTCTGCTGTCAGCGGCCATTCAGCTCTGCTACATGGCTCTGTCTGTGTCTACTGTCAGCGGCCATTCAGCTCTGCTACATGGCTCTGTCTGTGGCTGCTGTCAGCGGCCATGTAGCAGAGCTGAATGGCAGATGACAGCTGCTGATAAAAAAAAGGATCACACACTGATCACACATGCATTACACATGCTCTGCTAGCCTGGAAGCAATTAAAAAAAAGCATCGCACTTGCATTGCACACTGACCTAACGTGAACTAAAATCGGCCGAGTTTTTTTTATCCAAGTCGGACCGATTTTACACGCATAAGACTTCTCTCGTGCTGCAACAATTCTATGAAATGCTTTACCCCAGACAATGCGGCTAATTCCCAGTATCCACAATTTGAAGCACGCTCTTAAACACATCTCATTAGACTGGTCTATCACCTCACCTCATGAATATTACTCTTTTCTGTTCTCACTTTCTAATTTTTTCAGAAATCTGGTCCCTTGTATCACTTGTTTCCACACATACCCTTTGTGTCACTCCTATTTCCTCCTTGCGAGCAGAGTCCTCAGTAGAGATGACTGGACTCCTGGAAGTCCGGCTCAACAGCTGCAGCTGGACTTGACCTAAACCCCAATGGAAGTCACTAAATCCCCAGTTTGGGTTTCAGCCCACATACAGTCAACCAAAAACAGATCACTTCCAGGGATGGGTGGACCTGGTTTTTAAATTTTTTTGTTTGTTGCACACTACATCCGATCACGCTGTTGTTATCTCCAGTGCAAAACACTTCAAGTGGCTCGCACTGGGCTGAGCACCGAGAGTACTTGAGCACAGCGATACTTGCGTGAGTGGTTTGAATACATAAAGCACCCGAACTCCAAACCAAAACTGTTTTTTTTGTTAAGTCTGTGTTCAGTACGAACCCTGAACCTCGGATTTGCTCATCTCTAATCCTCAGTCCTCTTGGTAATTGTTGAATTATGTATTGGTGTGTAATGTCTCATATTGTTTGTACATATCACCTCTAGTGAGCGGCGAACCCTCCGATGTTCGTGTTCGGGAGCCTTGCTCATTTTTGTAAAGTTCGAGTTCGGGTTTTGAGATAACGCGAACTTGCGTCCGAACATCGAACTTGGACTTTACAGTTATGGGATGGGGCACGGGGAGCTGTAAAATAAAGAATATCGTTAATAATAAACATTGTCATTATACTTAAGGCCCCTTTACACACTGAAACTTCTAGCGATCCCACCAGCGATCCCAACCTGGCTGGGATCGCTGCAAAGTCTCTGGTGAGCTGTCAAACAGGCAGACCTGACCAACGACGCAACAGCGATCCGGACCTGCAGAACGACCTAGCTAGTCATTGGGGACGTTGTAAAGCAGCTTTTTGAAAGGGAAGTCGCTAACAAAGTCGCTGTAAAGTCCCCTTTACGCACTGAGACTTTCTAGCGATCAAGCTGCACAGCGGGAAACAAAGGACCAAAGAATGGTCCTGAACGATTTGTAGCGATCAGCAACTTCACAGCAGGGGCCAGGTCGCTGATGTGTTTCACACACTGCAATGTCGCTGGGGAGGTCGCTATGTCACAAAACCGGTGACGTTACAGCAATGTCGTTTGCGATGTTGCAGGGTGTAAAGCCAGCTATACAGATCTGCTTCCGATTATCGCTGACAATAGGACCTTCCGTGATGTCATAGCCATGTGATCAGTCACTTGTGAATGTTGTATTACCTCGTTGGTTACAGACCGCTCACATGGCAATGACACACCCGTGTATGTGTGCTAACATGCTAAGAGGGTGGACTAATCTGGGGAAGTAACGCCCTTGTGACTAGTCCATGGCCTCATTAGCATATCATAAAGGAGGTTTAGAAATACTTTTTCTAAAGATCTCTTTAGTTATGCTACTAGATACAGGGACAGTTAGGCAGGGATTAGCAATATATACCCAGAACTGCTTGTGGTTCTGGGTGTATATTGGACCTGACAGGTTCCCTTTAAATAATTATATTCCCTAGGAAATGGATATTTGGGAACTCAATGGAGAACACCGGTTAGACACTAGAAGATTGTTGCTGTAAATTAGCATCATAAATTGTACCTCCCCATGGGTTGTATATCATAGTAAATGTAGCTAATATGAGATTGTATTGTAATAAGAACAGAGAAAAACTAATAAACTATGTTACTTCTCAGTCTGGAAAGTAATAGACAACAAAGAACAACAAGTTCTCTGAAGATATGAAAAATAATGACACAATTATCTTACTAATATATTTCTATTTCCAATGGGTGATCTTACACAAATGCACAAGTGACAGTTTTGGTCTAAGTTGGTGATCATGGCGTATAAAGAATCTTTACAAACTGTTTTCACTTGAGGATAATTGCACAATTATGATTGAAATTAAAGGCATTTACAGTATAAGCATTAAAAGCATGATTGCAATTTTCAAAATCCAGCACCATACCTTTCATGTGTTTGATAATATTATACAGTAGGTCAACTCTATTCATTTTAATAGAGCTAAGCTCATTACAAGACCCAATACATGGACGTATGTGGCGCTGTTAGGGTATGTGCGTATTTTTATATATTTGTCATTAAATGTGTGTGTATGTGTATGGTGTGTAGTGTAAGTGTGTTAATATATTCACCTACTGCAGCGTTCTCCGAATCCAGCGCCGTTCTCATTGATGTCACCACTCTGCATACTCTCCAAGTCACATTGCGCTTGCGTGACCCCAAAGTGGCTTTTACAGTGGAAGTCTCTGGTGTGTGTGAGAACGAGGCTCTATAGACTTACATAGTAAAAGAGACTCCGGCTCACGCATAGAGGATAGAGTGAACTGGGGGTCTGAAGAGAGGTGATGTCACTGAGAAGAGGAGCAGAACATACAAACTCCTTGTTGTCTTTAGTGGGACTTTAACCCAATGCTACAATGTAACAGTATTAAGCACTGAGCCACCATATACCTAGCCTTGGGGAAACACACATAGAAATATTCATCATTATCCGCTTACATATACTACACACATGAAAAAAAAAAATACATGAAACCCTTTGAGCTCACCACTAGTGGTCACAGACAAAAGGCCGCTTTACACGCTGCGACAACGTTGCTGTGACCGGCGAACCGCCTCCTTTCTAAGGGGGCGGTTCGTTCGGCGTTACAGCGACGTCACTAAGGGGCTGCCCAATCAAAGCGGAGAGGCGGAGATGAGCGGTACGAACTTCCCGCCCACTTTCTTCATTCCTCATTGCTGGCAGGACGCAGGTAAGGAGAGGTTCCTCATTCCTGTGGTGTCACACATAGCGATGTGTGCTGCTGCAGGAACGAGGAACAACATCGTTACTGCAGCAGCAACGATATTTGGGAATAGGGGGGCATGTCACCGATTAGCGATTTTGAACGTTTTTACGACGATTCAAAATCGCTAATAGGTGTCACACGCAACGACATTGTTAAAGCGGCCGGATGTGCGTCACAAATTCCGTGACCCCAACGAGATCGCTTTAGCGATATCGTAGCATGTAAAGCCACCTAAAAAAGGGCCCCTGTGCAAGAACAATATATGGGCCTTTTGTATTCAAATAGCTCATGAAATGCACAATTCCACCTGTTTTAAAGGTAGAAGTGAGCCCATTGCCTTGGGTATGTCTGCCTCTGAAGCTAATACTACAACCATAAATGCATGCACACTTAAAATGACATGTAGTCCATGCAAGCATACATGAAACAATCTAAACTGCAAAGTATATACACTAAGTCAGCGTAAGAAATACAGACATACCTATACATTCTGTGTACACACACACAGACACACACGCACACACACACGCACACACGCACGCACACACACACACACACACACACACACACACACACACACACACACACACACACACACCACAGTGGCTCGGTGGCTCAGTGGTTAGTACTGTACAGTGGCTCAGTAGTTCACACTGTTGCTTTGCAGCTCTGGGGTCCTTGGTTCAAATCCCACCAAGGACATCTTGAAGGAATTTGTATATTCTCCTTGTGTTTCCTCTGGGTTCTCCAGTTTCTTCCCACACTCAGAAGACATACTGATAGGGAGTTTAGATTGTGAGCCTTAATGGGGACAGTGTTACTGATTTACTGCATGTAAAGTGCTATGGAACTAATGATGCTATATAAGTGAATAACTCATATATATATATATATATATATATATATATATATATATATATATATACCTGTTCATGACACATATCCATACGGATTGCATACACATCCTAATGCAATCTCTTACACACACTATATACATACAACTCATATCCTCATGTGCAAACAAATACACAAATCATACTTTCTGTCACTATCATGATAACACTTGCACACATTCATATACACAGAATGCACACTCTGTTGCCTTCTTTCTTTATGTAGGGAACCACGGTGGCTCAGTAGTTAACAGTGCAGTCTTGCAGCACTGGGGTCCTGGGTTCAAATCCCACCAAGGACACCATCTGCAAGGAGTTTGCATGTTCTCCCTGTGTTTGTGTGGGTTTCCTCTGGGTTCTCCAGTTTCCTCCCACACTCCAAAGGCATACTCATAGGGAACCTAGATTGTGAGCCCCAATGGGGACAAAGGTGCCATTGTATGTAGAACACTGTGGAATTAACAGCGCTATATAAATTAATAAATATTATTATTATTATTATTATGTAGTGTAGAAACATGAAAGGTTTGGCTTACATAGTGCTGAATTCACTACACACTTTACCAGTGGAGATGCCATAAAATGCCAACAAATAGCTGCCCCAGCCCCAGGTCATATCCACAAGTACTAATATAGCAGAAACTCCAGGTACAGATAGATTTCTGCAGCTTTAATCTTCTGCTGTAGTGTGATATCAGCACAGTGATGATACATCACCCAGCACATGTGTGATTTAATGCAGGGTCAGGCACAGAGTATAATGACATAAGGGAAGTTCGTGTCTCCAGTGCATTGTAATCACATTGTTTTATTGTTCTCTATAAAGCCTAGATCCAGAGATCCCTGACTGCTCTCCAGTGTCCTCCTCCCACAGTCCAATGCATTCTACCTTGCAGGGAGACTTAGTATTACCAGGGGACAGCAGAAAAGCCATTAGCATCCTGAACCTTACACCACATCCATTAGCTGCAGTAACTGCTAAAAAGGGAGATTGGAGCAAAGCATTTAACCGCCACAATCATCATCACTATCCTATAAAATATAGTTCCTTGAAAGCAGGAGCCCACATTGCACTTTGTGCACACTGTCAGTCCACAGCGTGTGCCGCAGCTTCTGAGGACTTGCTGATGCCTGGGACTTATTACAAATGCAACTGTCTGCAAATAATGAACTATAATTAATAATGTAAAGTGTAAGATCGACCGTCAAATACGTTTCATAAGAGTTTTCAAGCTATTGATCTGCAGAGAAATCCTCCAGAACTCCAGCCTTATCCGTGCTCTCCATCACAGGCAGAGGTGCTGTCAGGCAGAGCAGAGGTTACCCTCCATAGTGCTGGAGGTCTGGGGTGAGGGGAGCAGGTCTGGGCACTTGGAGAACTGGTGGTGACAGGGGATATGGTGAGGAGACCACTGGATGGAGGAGGAGATCTAAAGATCTGATGATCTGATGAAGAAAGGGACTGTGAGTGGTGTCTGCAGCCACGCTTGGATGAGATGCCAAGGACTTCTGGTCACTTCAGCTCTTTCATTTAGAAAGTTTAAAAGTCCATCCAGTGTCCCACCAGCTGTGAGCCCCACCTGGACCCCAGGCATCCTCAGCTTCTGATTGGATGATGGGCAGCTTGTGACCACCTCTCCACACAGGGCAATATTGACTTCCTCAGCAATGAGACAAGTCCAGAAGACAAGATCAGGTGAAGCTCCAAGAGCTCAGTGAGGTCACCACCTAAGGACTTATAACTGCTCCATAGAGGACTTTGAAATGAATTCATACTTGGATTATCCTGGAGATGTTGTAGCTTTCTCATCCAAATTCTGCCGCAGTGACCAGAGAAATGCTCCTTTACAGCCCTACCCTGGACCTGCCTCTGACAATCAGTGCATGGGGAATTTACCACTTACTGTCCACCCGACATCTACTCATCCGCCTCCACACCAGGCTCCAGCACTTTACGCACCATGCAGTCTGGATGCTCCCTATGACACAGCTGCACCTGCAGATTTTAACTTCTTACCTGTCAGCTCTGACTATGACTATTCCTATGGATCTACCCATCCGATGGAGGACACAGGAGGGCACATCCAGTACACCAGCTCGGTCTTTCCAGGAAATGGACCTTTCCTTCTCAATGGGCAATTGGCTTACAAAACCCTTGCAGAAGACAATCATTTGGCTACACAAAAGGGGCATCTAGATATATATTCGGGAAACTTTCAGAACTACTCGCCTTCTCCTGGTTCTTATCCTAAACCAAACTCTCCAGTATCTGAGACACAGGCTGCGCTAAACACTTTTGATTGGATGAAAGTTAAACGAAGTGCTCCAAAGAAAAGTAAGTCAGCTCATCTATCCATCCATCCATCCATCCATCCATCCATTATCTAACCATCTATCCATCCATCCATCCATTATCTAACCATCTATCCATCCATCCATCCATCCATCCATCCATTATCTAACCATCTATCCATCCATTATCTAACCATCTATCCATCTATCTATCTATCTATCCATCCATATATCTCTATCTATCCATCTATCTATCTATCTATCCATCCATCCATCCATCCATTATCTAACCATCTATCCATCCATCCATCCATTCATTATCTAACCATCTATCCATCCATTATCTAACCATCTATCCATCCATCCATATATTTCTATCTATCCATCTATCTATCTATCCATCCATCCATATATCTCTATCTAACCATCTCTATCTATCTATCCATCCATCCATATATCTCTATCTATCCATCTCTATCTATTTATCTATCTTTCTATTTATCCATACATCCATAATCTAACCATCTATCCAACCATATATCTCTATCTATCTATCTATCTATCTATCTATTTATCTATCTATCTATCCATCCATCCATTATCTAACCATCTATCCATCCATTATCTAACCATCTATCCATCCATCCATTATCTAACCATCTATCCATCCATTATCTAACCATCTATCCATCCATCCATTATCTAACCATCTATCCATCCATTCATCCATATATCTCTATCTACCCATCTCTATCTATCCATCTATCTATCTATCTATCTATCTATCTCTATCCATACGTATATCTCTATATCTCCAATCAAATCAAATAAGCTTTATTGGCAGGACCAAATACAAATTAGTTTTGCCAAAGCAAGTGTACAATAGGGACTGGGACTGTGGGGATGATGGGTAGGGACCATAGTAAGGATGGATGGGGCACATCCAGGGTGGGGACTGTAGGTAGGATGGATGGGGCACATCCAGGGTGGGGACTGTAGGTAGGATGGATGGGGCACATATCTCTATCTCTCTATCCGTCTTTCTTTCTCTCTCTCTCTCTCTCTCTCTCTATCTATCTACCTTCCTATCATCTGTATCTATCTATCTATCTATCTATCTATCTATCTATCTATCTATCTATCTATCTATCTACCTTCCTATCATCTGTATCTATCTATCTATCTATCTATCTATCTATCTATCTATCTATCTATCTTCCTATCATCTGTATCTATCTATCTATTTACCCATCTTTCTTTCTCTCTATCTATCTCTCTCTCTATCTATCTATCTATCTATCTTTATCTATCTATCCATCCATCCATCTATATATCTATATCTATCCAGATCTTCCACATTCCAATTCAAATAAAATATTAATATAGAAAACACAGGAGAGTATACAATATGTTACAATAATATTTACAGTAACAAAACATATATTTAGGCTAATTAGAAACACATTTTTTTTCTTATTTCTATAAAACTGAAGCAAATTGTAACCTTTTGTGTCGTTGGATTTGTAGCAATGCCTTCAGAGTGTGGAGTCATCAGTTCTCCCAGCACAATGAGGACAAATTTCACAACCAAACAACTAACAGAATTGGAAAAGGAGTTCCATTTTAACAAGTATCTGACCAGAGCCAGGCGTGTAGAGATTGCCAACTCTCTTCAACTGAATGACACTCAGGTCAAAATCTGGTTCCAAAACCGTAGGATGAAACAGAAGAAAAGGGAAAGAGAAGGGGTTCTGCCAAGCTCCCCATCTTCAGGACCTTCTTCTTCTAATGTCTGTGTAGACCAAAAGCAGAAGTCTCTACATAAGACAGAACCCCAATCGCCTTCCAGTGATGTCTCATCATAAAGGAACCTTTTACAACTCAGGTTTGAAACCTGTGGGGACTTTGCACTATGCAATGACTTTTGCAATATGAATGGTATTTAACACATAGTTGTACATATTACAATGGTTGCTCTTTCATTCTATACTATGCCCAGAGCAGTAAATACTATATGCATATCGCATGCAACATAACAAATAATACTGCTGATGAATTTCGTTTGTTTATAATGGCCTTAATGACTGTGGTTACTATAGGGGGTCATCCCATGTATGTACTCCTGTATTATCCCAATATACTGATATCTATGCAGCCTATGACCAAAGACTCAGCTACCTTTTATTATTTAAATTTGCACTATTACACCTGAAATTGCTTTTTTTTCCTCCTGTGCCTGATTGATTATAAGCTATTTTCAGGAAACAAGGGACTTGACTTTAGGGACTTCAGGTATTATTTGGCCATAGGGCAGAATTTATAAGATTGTATTTGTTGTAAATATATATCTATATTTTAATACAAAATAAAGTTGGAATAATTATAAATAAATAGAATGCAACTTCTGGTCATTGAAAACTTGTGTGATTAGCCAAGTATGATAGATTATTTGGTTTATGGAATATTTTTAGGGGTACAATCTAGAGAAGTGTACCCCTCTTGTGTGGTTAGTGAGCAGTTGAAAAGGTCATCAGGAGTGGAGCCTGGGAACATGAGCAGTGTCAGGAGTATGTGTAAGGTTGGTTGTTCTTTTAGATTCATCCTCTTGCATATAAAAAGACTGATCCACTTCAAAAGAGGATCTGACTGGGAGAATTACAAATTCTCACTTTCAAAGTGTGAATGACAAAGGCTTGATCAAATCAAAGACGCACGTGTCAACAAGTTCAGGGGGTCACTGGAGGACTCAGTGTAAGTATGGAGGCCAGAAGATACAAAATATCTCATGTATGGTATATAAAGTGCACAGCATAATATGTGTAATACATGTATATTAATATATCAATAAGTGTAATATTTAATGCAGTACCAACTGTCATTAATATTTAGGGAAGGTTCACATTTCCGTTGTTTTAAATCCGTCAGGTCCGTCAGCAATGGATCAGTCGTTTTTTAGAGGTCAACTGACGCAACGGATGTGTTTTTCACAGGATTCCTTTCACAGGAATCCTGTGAAAAAACGGATCCATCGCATCCGTTACATCCGCTGTGCGTCCGTTTTTTGATGGATCAGTCATGATCCGTTTGTGTTTGGGACAGCCCAGTGGGTGTGCCAAACATGCTGGGCATGCTCAGTAGAGCATGACGGATTGCAGCACTGGATTCCTTCGTAAGACGGATTACGACGGAATCCAGCACCATAGACAAACATTACAAGCTTGACGGATTGCGACGGATTCCTGCGCAGTGCGTTAATTTTGACGGCCCGAAAAACGTTACATTCTGCGTTGTTTGCGCCCGACTGACCGCGGCGCAGCGGATGCAATGCAAGGTAATCAGTCGCAATCCGCCACTAATACAAGTCTATGGGACACAACGGAATCCGCTAAATGGATTGCGTTGTTTACCAGAGCCGCGGATTGTGACTGATACAATTTAACGGAAATGTGAACCTAGCCTTATTTGTAATATTGCATGTAGGATATATAGATATATTCCTTTAATCCAGCATTTTGTACTCCATTCTGATATTCCAACAATTGCTCAGAGCTGCACATACCGTATTTATATATTTATAGCATAGTAAGGGTTGGGTTTTTGGACCTGTCACCACTTTGGGATTTGTTTGGCCACTTTTCTTCATTTTTGTATAGTTACTATATAATACTCATGTCTCATCTCTTTATTTCTCACCATCTGCCCTCGGCAATCTCATGTAAATGACCTGTTGACTACAACAACAGAATTTCTGATTGGTGAGTGACATCAAAGACAGTCACCTCAGTCATGACCCCAGGTTTTCTCATGGTGGCCTTTGATATTGCAATGTCTCCTTCTCTGATAAGCATCACAATCCTTTTCCCTACAAAATAAGACACATTTAGGAAACAAGACGTCTTTGGTTTATTGGGACACAAAGTGCAAGCAATGTATACACAAGTTGGTGAAACTTTAGAGTGACCTGTGTCAGGGAAAAAGAGGCAGTCTACTTGTGAATGTCATCTCAGGTGTCCTTTGTGGAGATCAAATGTATCAAGAGACAAAAGTGTATTTGGCAAAGGAAGTTTCAGTGGACACGCTGCCATTTAAATGTTTATTTCTGTAGAAAACTGAGTCCACCCTATCTGTGACACTTGTGACAACAGGATGGCATCTTCCCACCCACAGTCCATGCAGGACGCCAGGGTCACACTGAGGTCGCAGAAGACAACTGAAGACCATACCTGGGAACAAGTGGGGAAAGCTCAATATAGGATCAATGTGTGAGAACGAATGGCCAAATAATACTCTATTGTGAGCAATGTAAGCTTCTGTATCTGTCTGTCTGGCTACCAATCTTATTGTAGATAGGTATAAAGCAGAAAATCAGACGACACTTAGATAAATAAAATATAATTAGAAAAATAAACGGGCCTTTATTTAACCCATTTGATGTGGGGACATTTTGGTTGTGAACAATCTTCCTCAGCCGAAACGTTGCCACAACATAAAGTCTGAATAAAGGTAAATTTTTTCTAATTTTTTGACTGCTGCCTGATTTTCTGCTTTTCACCTGTCTACAATTGGATGTTTGTAAGTAGGGCCTTGAAGCCACTAGCTTTTTGGTGCTTTTCCAATTTATATCTGTCTAGTTTTCTTTTGGTACCTTTCCAATTTCAATCTATCTATCATAACTAGGGATGATCGAATACCTCAAATATTCGGCTTCGCAAATATTTGCCGAATAGGTCGCTGCTATTCAAATATTAGCGAATATTCGATGTGCAATGTAAGTCTATGGGAAACCCGAATAACAACTTTTCGGAACTATTCGGGCTTCCAATAGACTTACATTGCGCATCGAATATTCGCATAGCGGCGAGCTATTCGTCGGATATTCACGAAGCCGAATTTTTGAGGTATTTGATCATCCCTAATCATAATAATAAGAATAATTTTTATTTATTTAGCGCAAACATATTCACTTTATAATTCATAGGGGACATGTGCAGACAATATGAAACATTACAGAATAACAAAATTCAACAGATACCAAGAGGAGTGAGGGCCCTGCTCACCATTAATCTATCTATCTATCTATCTATCTATCCATCTATCTATCCCTCTATCTATCTATCTATCTATCTATCTATCCATCTATCTATCCCTCTATCTATCCATCTATCTATCCCTCTATCTATCTATCTATCTATCTATCTATCCATCTATCTATCCCTCTATCCCTCTATCTATCTATCTATCTATCTATCTATCTATCTATCTATCTATCTATCCATCCCTCTATCTATCTATCCCTCTATCTATCCCTCTATCTATCCATCTATCTATCTATCTATCTATCTATCTATCCAGGTAATAAAGCAAAACTGGAAACAGCACACAAAAAGTGTACAAATAATTGATTATTTGTGGTGACATTTCGGTTCCAATGTGTGAACCTTTTTCAAGCGTTCACATATTGGAACCAAAATATTGCCACTATGGGCTTATAAATAATTAATTATTTTGTACACTCTTTTGGTGTGCTACCTCCAGTATATCTTTTTTATCTGGATGGTTTGGTATGTAGTAAGGAGGCTGTGCACCCTCATTTCTTAAAGGTACTGCTCTATTTTTCTAAATATGTTATCTACGTATCTATCTATTTCAAAATTGGAAGCAGCATGCAAATGCAAAAAAATTAGAAATAAAGTGAGTTTTTAATAGCTCATAATTGCGAATTTTCATTCCACATGAGTATGTGTATTGGTCTATCTATCCATCCATCATAAAAAAGAGGCAGCACCCAAAATAAATGCAAAAAAGTGGACTATTTTCAAGCCTGACTTGAAAAAAGTTCTGTGAGCCGAAACATTGCCATATGGGTTGATTAAAGTCCAAACAGTTTTGCATTTATTTTACAGTGCTACCTCTATTTTTATGTTTTATATACTAAAAAATTTGGAATTTTAGTATGGGAGGCATGGCACCCACCATCTATAATTGCGGTGCTGTTCTATGTTTTTTTGTATATCTATCTATCTTCTGTTCATCCCTCTAATATTCATCATAGTATTTGTCAAACATAGGTTCACTTTAATGAAATAGATCAAATCAGTACACATTTAACATTGCTATATACAGTGGAAACCAGAAGTGTACATACATTATCAACAAAGAAACATCTGCAGGTTTTTTCCTCCGCTCTCTACAAAGACACTTCTGCACGTTTTTCTCACTATCTGACATGAAATCACAATAAACCTTTCGCGTTTTAGGTCAATTAGGAACCAAAATGATTTATATTTGCCAAATGCAAGAATAATGAGAGAGAGAATGTTTAAGTCATTTTTATTACTTTCTGCAAAGTCAAAAGTTTAGATTATTATTATTTATTATTATAGCGCCATCAATTCCATGGCGCTTTACATGTGAAAGGGGTGTACATAATAGGGACAAGTACAAAAATCATAAACAATACAAGACACAAACAGGTACAGGAGGAGAGATACATTGCATTAGTATTTGGTCCCATTGCCCTTAAACTGTATGGGGTACTTTACACGTTGTGACATCACTAGCATCGGCTAGCGATGTCGAGCGCGATAGCACCCACCCCCGTTGCACATGCGATATATGGTGATCGCTGCCGTAGCGAACATTATCGTTACGGCAGTGTCACACGTACATACCTGGTCGGCAATGTCGCGACGACCGTCGATCAATCCCTCCTTCAAGGGGGAGGTGCGTTCGGCGTCACCGTGACATTACCGCGACGTCACTAAGCGGCTGGCCAATAGAAGCGGAGGGGCAGAGATGAGCGGGACATAACATCCCGCCCACCTCCTTCCTTCCGCATAGCCGGTGGACGCAGGTAAGGAGATGTTTGTCGTTCCTGCAGCTTCACACACAGTGATGTGTGGTGCTGCAGGAACGACAAACAACATTGTATCTGCAGCAGGAGCGACATTCTGAAAATGAACGACCTGACACAGATCAGCGATTTTTGACTGTTTCACGCTCGTTCAGCGTCGCTCCTAGGATTTACACATTGAGATGTCACTACCGGCGCTGGATGTGCGTCACAACAACCGTGACCCCGACGATATATCGGTAGCGATGTCGCAACATGTAAAGCCCGCCTAAGACTTGGGCCAAATGTTTTGGATATCATTACACAAGTTTCTCACAATATTTGGTAAGAATTTGGACACATTCCTCCTGACAGAACTGGTGTAACTGAGCAACGTTTGTAGGTCGCCTTGCTCGTACTAACCTTTTCGGCTTTGCCATACATTTTCAATAGGATTGAGATCAGGGCTTTATGATGGCTGCTCAAAAAAAAATCACTTTGTTATCCTTAAGCCACTTTGTAACGAGTTTGGCAGTATGCTTTGGGTCATTGTCAATTTGGAAGATCCATTTCCGCCCAATCTTTAAGTTCCTGGCTGATATCTTGAGATGTTACTTCAGCATTGCCACATAATCTTCTTTCCTCATTATGCCATCTATTTTGTGAAGTGCACCAGTCCCTCCTGCAGCAAAACAGCCCCACAACATGATGCTGCCACCCCCGTATTTAACAGTTGGGATGGTGTTCTTAAACTTCTAAGCTTCTACCTTTTTCCTCCTAAAGCAACGATGATCAATATGGCCAAATAGTTCAATTTTAGTTTCCTTAGACCACAGGACATGTCTCCAAAAATTAAGGTCTTTGTTCCTGTGTTTATTTGCAAATATTAATCTGGCTTTTTTATGTTTCTTTTGGAGTAATGGCTTCTTCCTGGCAGAGGGGCCTTTTAACCCATGTTGATAGAGTATTTATTTCTCTGTGGATAATGACACAATCTTACCAGCTTCCGCCAGCATCTTGTTTGTACTTGCATATAATTGTTTGTACAGATGAACGAAGCACCATCAAGTATCTGGAAATTGACACTAAGGATGATCCAGACTTGTGCAAGTCCACAATTCCCTTCTTGAGATCTTGGCTGATTTCTTTTGACTTTCCTAGGATGCTACCAAAGAAACAGTGTGTTTCAGGTGTGCATTAAAATACATCCACAGGTGTGTCTTTAATTAACTCAAATGTTGCCAATAAACCTATGAGAAGCTTCCAAAGACATGACATCATCATATGGGCTGTCCCATATTGTTTAAAGGCATAGTACTCTAAAGGTGGCTTTACACGCTACGATTTCGCTACAGCGATCTCGTTGAGGTCACGGAATTTGTGACGCACATCCGGCCGCTGTAGCGATCTCGTTGTGTGTGACACCTATGAGCGATTTTGAATCGTCGCAAAAACGTTCAAAATCGCTCATCGGTGACATGCCCCCCTATTCCCAATAATCGTTGCTGATACTTGGGCGATGTAGTTGGTCATTCCTGCACACACATCGCTACGTGTGACACCGCAGGAACGAGGAACCTCACCTTACCTGCGTCCTGCCAGCAATGAGGAAGGAAGGAGGTGGGCGGGATGGTCGTTCTGCTCATCTCTGCCCCTCCGCTTTGATTGGGCGGCCGCTTAGTGACGTCGCTGTGACGCCGAACGAACCGCCCCCTTAGAAAGGAGGCGGTACGCCGGTCACAGCGACGTCGCTATGCAGGTATGTGTGACGGGGGTGCGTGATTTTGTGCGCGACGGGCAGCGATATGCCCGTGTCGCACAAACGATGGGGGCGGGCACGCACGCTAGCGATCTCGCTAGCGAGATCGCAGCATGCAAAGCCCGCTTAAGTGTATGCAAACTTTTGACTTTGCAGAAAGTAATAAACAAGCCTTAAAAATTTCTCTCTCTCATTATTCTGGCATTTGGCAAATATAAATAATTTTGGTTCCTAATTGACCTAAAATGGAAACGTTTTATTCTGATTTCATGTCAGACAGTGAGAAAAACTTGCAGATGTATCTTTTTAGATAGTGTATGTAAACTTCTGGTTTCAACTGTAAATACTGGTGCCATACATATTGATATTAATCATCTTGTTGATCTCATTGGTCTCTGTTCACATTTATTAGTCTGCTAAATAAATATTATGTTGCTGTAGATTTTTTGGTTAACTTAAAATGGATCAGTTATCAGATTTACTGCACACATATTAAACAGATCTCTTAACCGATCTGGATTCATAAAATGCCAACCTTATTTTGGTGATCATATAGCCTTTCTGACATCGCTTTTCAAAGTATATGCAGCAGCAACCTCATCTAATCTCAAAGATCGATTTATAAATGTATACAGTTGAAATTATGTCACAAATCCATTTTAAAATTTTGCACAAACATTTGTACAATTGTTTGAAATAAGAAAATCCTAACTATGCACTTAACCCTCAGTTATCCAGTGGTGACCCTTATGTACTGTACATGCAAGCGCATATATATGCACAATACAGACCAAAGGTTTGGACACACCTTCTCATTCAAAGAGTTTTCTTTATTTTCAGGACTCTGAAAATTGTAGATTCACATTGAAGGCATCAAAACTATGAATTAAAACATGTGGAATGAAATACTTAAAAAAGTGTGAAACAACTGAAAATATGTCTTATATTCTAGGTTCTTCAAAGTAGCCACCTTTTGCTTTCATTACTACTTTGCACACTCTTGGCATTCTCTTGATGAGCTTCAAGAGGTAGTCACCGGTAATGGTTTTCCAACAGTCTTGAAGGAGTTCCCAGAGATGCTTAGCACTTATTGGCCCTTTTGCCTTCACTCTGTGGTCCAGCTCACCCCAAACCATCTCGATTGGGTTCAGGTCTGGTGACTGTGGAGGCCAGGTCATCTTGCGTAGCACCCCATCATTCTCCTTCTTAGTCAAATAGCCCTTACACAGCCTGGAGGTGTGTTTGGGGTCATTGTCCTGTTGAAAAATAAATGATGGTCCAACTAAACGCAAACCGGATGGAATAGCACGCCGCTGCAAGATGCTGTGGTAGGCATGCTGTTTCTGTATGCCTTCAATTTTCAATAAATCCCCAACAGTGTCACCAGCAAAGCACCCCCACACCATCACACCTCCTCCTCCATGCTTCACGGTGGGAACCAGCCATGTAGAGTCCATCCGTTCACCTTTTCTACAAAGACACGGTGGTTGGATCCAAAGATCGCAAATTTGGACTCATCAGACCAAAGCACAGATTTCCACTGGTCTAATGTCCAATCCTTGTGTTCTTTAGCCCAAACAAGTCTCTTCTGCTTGTTGCCTGTCGTTAGCAGTGGATTCCTAGCAGCTATGTTACCATGAAGGCCTGCTGCACAAAGTCTCCTCTTAACAGTTGCTCTAGAGATGAGAAGGTGTGTCCAAAGTTTTGGTCTGTACTGTATATATATATATATATATATATATATATACAGTATATATATTGCCTAAAATACAAAGAAAATGTGTCATCCTTAAAATGTATACCTTTTAGTGATACTTTCATCTTCAACTTGCTTAACTGTTCACAATAACGTATTTTTGATCAGGGGTGCCAAAACATTTGCATGCCACTGTAATCTTATGTGGAGAAACAAACCTGTGGAAACTACAATGCAGCTCCTGTTATATTTGCAATGGCAAAAGAAAAAAAATGACCCGGAGCATAAGTTGGTATACATACAATGTGTACTGTGGCTATTTAACAAGCAACACCTAAGAAAAAATAAACAAATGAGAATATGTTGAGGATGGCCATTGGATCAAATACTCAAGTAACCTCGAGACATAGGGGATTGTGGGAAAAATGTCTAATGAAATGTATTCTCTTTATATAAGTCAGTTCAGATATATCACCATGTAACACACATTTGAGATGGCTGCTGCTTCTTGTCCTCCACACCCTGCCCTGGTATGCAAGGAATGTCCAGATGGGAGAAGAGGACCAACCCACTGATGACCTCATGGATCAAACCACTGATGACCTCATGGACCAATCCACTGATGACCTCATGGACCAACCCACTGATGACCTCATGGACCAACCCACTGATGACCTCATGGACTAATCCACTGACCACCAATGGACACATCTGAGCATGTCTACTGTAGAGCCAACCACGCTCCTTTTTCCTTGTTTATGTAAGTCAATGCTCTGTTAAAATAAACTCTCTTGGAGCTGCGCCATACTCTGACCATGGAGAGATTCACATCTGACTCTTTTGTCTGGTGTCAATTCTTTCACGCATGCACTTGATCCATATCCATTAGGCCAGGAGCAGGCATTTCAAAGTTTCACCCAAACAAATATACCCTGTAGTAAATGCGTTTAAATAGTAATATTAAATATAAATAACATTGTGGACTTAGTTAACACAATTTTGATAAAGGAAAGGCGTAAAAGCCATCCCACCGCGACATGGTGTATCCAATAAGGATGGTCCTATTATCTAGTATTAAAACCTCACCCTGTGTCAACTGATGTCAATATAGATGGGGCAGAGCAGGACAGTGGCCAGACTGCTCAGACACCTACCCATGGAAAGCTATATAGATTAAATCTTTAGTTAACACTATTTTCATCAAAATAGTGTAATAGCCATCCCACCACGCCAAGGTGGGATGGTGGAGAGATTCTTGTTTTTTTTAAGGCATACAGGAGCATGGCTCCCCTTTTTTGAGCTGGCATTTCATCTATATAGCTTCCCATAGACGGGTGTTTGAACAGTCGGACCTGGATACTGTGAGGCCCTCATCTATATTGCGGTTAGTTGACAAAAGTTTGAGGTATTAATAGTAAAGGATTGTCACAACCTCACCACCAGCGGATCCAGGAAGGCGGCGAGTGTCTGAGAGAGAAGAGTGGACCCACTGGACCACAGGGGGAATCCTGACTTACCCTTTAGCAGATGGAGGGGCTTGACTAAGCGCCTGCCGCAAGGCTGGACTCCAGATGCCACTCACAGGGCAAGAGACCGGGACTGTGGCAGCTGAGCAGGCCAAGGTGACAGCCAGACTGGGGTTGCAGAATATAGAGCAGGGACCTGAACAGGTAAGGTAAGGCAAGGTAAGCACCAGCAGACATCAGGCATGAGATACCAGGAGTAGGATGTCAGGCATGGGTCCACAGGCATAGGTCATGGTCATCAGGTCAGGCTCCAGACATCGGGCAGAAGTCATGAAACACCGGACATCGGGTAAGGCTCCAGACATCGAGCAGAGGTCATCAGACACCGGACATCAGGTACAGCAATTACTGACCGCAACAGGGCAGTGCAAGCACAGGCATGGACAACAGCAGAGTGATGTGGCACAGCAGATACATCCAGACTTTAGGTTATATAAAACACAACTTTATTCACAGGACATGAAAGGACTTCGGATACATCACAAGGCAGGATATCAGGGTACATCACACGGCAGGAACACAAATACAGGACATGGTACCTGGGCCGGAGTCCAAAGGGTTAGCCAGTATACTGGACTCAGGAACAGAAGACCCCAGCCCTTCTGGAACACATACAAAACTACAAACAAAATGATACAAAATGCTCTCCACCTCCTATCAGGTGGAGGAGTCTTAAATAGATGGGGCCTCCCAGCAATAGGCTGGGGACACCTTAGCAAGGTGCGCACATCTCCCTATAAAATATGAGGAAGTGTGCGCACACAGCCCCTAGGCTGGAAAGCAGGAAACCCCACACAAAATGTGCAGAGCCTGCAGCCTATGTGGTGGAGCAGACCATCACGTGGGCATCCACCCAGAACAACAACCGGGGACTGCACTTATACGAGGCGGCAGAGAAGAGGGAAGCAGGTACACTACACAAGGTACAGAGGGACGCTGGCATTCCTAGTATGCCGGCGTGACAAGGATGAGACTGGCCCATTGGATACACCTTCTCGCGGTGGGATGGCTTTTAAAGCTTTCTTGATCAACATAGTGTGAACTAAGTACTCTATGGTATTTATTTGTACTATTACTATTTACTTACTTAGTACAGGATATATGCTCATTTTGTTTTTCTCTTCAGTTTTGCATATATAATTACAATGGTCTAAGAACGTCAAATAATATAAATTGTCAGAGAAATAAAGTACAAGTCTGGCTTACAGAACTGCTTCAACTCATGGAAGGTGGTGGTCTTACTTGCCTTACTAACCTAGGCAGCAACACAACTTTTCTATTGGATGAGAGTCTTGGAATAGGCCAGGGTAAAACATCGTCTTCTGCTTCATTTAACCTTTGGCAGATATATGTGGAAGTTAAGGATGGTATTTAAGGTTTCAACTACCTTAAAGACTTAGGAGGCCTCTAAAGGGTACTTTATACACAACGATATCGCTAACGATATATCGTCGGGGCCACGGTGTTCGTGACGCACATCCGGCGCCGTTAGCGATATCGTTGTGTGTGACCAAAAGGAGCGACGATCAACGATCGCAAAAACAGCAAAAACCGTTGATCGTTGACACGTCGCTCCTTTTCATAATATAGTTGGTGGTGCATGCTGCTGGTTGTTCGTCGTTCCAGCGGCATCACACATCGCTTTGTGTGACACCGCAGGAACAATGAACATTTCCTTACCTGCGTCCACCGGCAATGAGGAAGGAAGGAGGTGGGCGGCATGTTCCGGCCGCTCATCACTGCCCCTCCTCTGCTATTGGGCGGCCGCTTAGTGAAGTCGCTGTAACGCTGAACGCACCTCCCCCTTGAGGGAGGGATTGTTCGGCGGTCACAGCGACGTCGCTGAACAGGTATGTGCACGTGAGGCTGCCGTAGCGATATTGTTCACTACGGCAGCAATCACCACATGTCGCACGAATGTCGGGGGCGGGTGCTATCACTTGCGACATCGCTAGCAATCGCTAGCGATGTCGCAGTGTGTAAATCACACTTAATACTAACTGATGTGCACCACCTTGCAATTTTCCTTTCAGTCACTATAGCTAAGGTAAACATATACATTGGTCATCTCTTAAACCCCCAACTCTCAGGAAAAAGGAGAAAATCACCTAATGAATCATTTCAATCTAGCTATATGTGGCATTCTCTTTTCAAGTCTCAAAAAGTGGCTGATCTGGATGTTTCCAGAAATACCTGTGAACTCAGGTTAAGGTCCCATTCAGATTGAAATGTTTAGCATGAATGTTTTTGCTCCAAGTCCCAGTCCTATTATGGGTGTTATAACCCCTAGTTTGGGTTAGTAGAATTGGAATTTATGGTTGTAATGTGGATGGTAAAAAGCTTCCATTATGCCAAAAAGATGAGGTCTAACATTGGATACACAGACATTAAGCAGTAGAATATTGCAGTAGAATTGAAAATGGCAAGCTAACCCGGTTTTGGGTTAGTGAAATAATATATATTTTAGATTATATATACCACTGTGTTTTAATGTCAGTATGTCCAAAATTAATTTGGTGCTATTTCCAAACAAATTTAAATTAATATTGACAACTTCTTTTCTACAATTTTTAGAAACCAAAGTATGGAAGACTTTGGTTAAGGCAATCTTCACCAAGGTGTGTTATGATCTCCATGATGCAGAAAGTTTGGTTCCATAAACTTGCAGTCGAAGAATAGTCTGTATTCTAAAATGCTATTTTGACCATTGTTTTTGGAGATTTTTACCATTTACAGTCTTTGCCCAGCTTAGATGCCTCATGTCACGCACGGACAAATGGATGTCCGGCGCATGGCGCAACACAGAGGTTACAATAGGGTGGAAAGGCAGAGGAAGGCCTTGATGATAGGGAGCGGAGGATGGGACTCCTCCTGACACTAACCTGTGCCTGACCCCTGAGCTCCCCTACCATCCCTAAATGAGTCCTTCCCCTCCTCGCCATTATGTGCCTGGCCCCTAACTCTCCCTCACTCATCCTGTATAATGCCAAGGCTGGTCAGTATGCTAGAAATCACCACTATTGCAATAACACATTGGGGAAGGAGGACAGACAAGGGGACATAGACAAAAGGAAATAAAACAAAACTTCATTGCTGCAGCAAAACACCAGGGCTGCAGACATCACGGCTCCAACAGCAGAACTCCAACAGCAGAACTCCAGCGGCTACTAGAAATGTCCTCCCTCCAAGGTGTTCAGAACAGAATTAATCTATTACCGCCATCAGGTGATGGATCATGTGACTCTTTAAAGGGAAAAGGATTGGTTGCAAAGCGGCTGCGATGAACTAACCAGTAGCTGCCAGCAAGGAAAATATCATTAACCCTTGCTGCACCAAATGGAAGCAATCACATTCAAAATCCAGAGTCTCACAAGTTCATGTGAAACTCAGATCCCAGAGCTGTCACAAGTCTCCTAATAACGGGAGATACTCGTGATACCTCATTGCTCAGATGTAGGGCTCTTTTCCACTTGCGTACTGCTTCCGATGTAAGAGCATCAGAAGTGATATGTTAATGACCCTCTGCTGCGAGTGTCAGCCGAGTGTCCTGCGACTGTGATGCAATTTTGCGATCACATCACAGGTGAGGAGAACAGGGAGGGAGCACTTTCTCCCCATCTCCTCTGCTGTCTGTCTCTGCGTGCACCGCACTGCAATTGCATAACATGCGAGTGCAGTGCGATGTTTCATACGCTCTCACAAGGTTGCATGGGGGTGTATGATCCGAGACTCACTGTAAAACGCAGCATGCTGCGCTTGCACCGAGAGCACGCTTCGTGTTGAGAAATAACAGGAAAGAGGAAACTGTCTCATTGATTAACACTGGTGCAAAGTGCAATCCGATTTTTTATCGGATTGCACTCGCATATGAAAATCGCAGGTGGAAAAGAGCCCGTAAAATCATTTAATTCTCATTGTACATGTAAAAACCTTATATCGTTTGATGCATAATGCCTTTTCTTCAAGTTTTTATACACAGATTATAGTCCTAATGCTGCCTTACTACAAAGGTAGATGGGCTCATTTTTGTTGTATACTTTAAGACCAACTTTCATTGGATGAGTTTTCATATAATTTAATCTTTTTTTTCAAAAACTATTTGTCTGACCTGTAATGACTATTTTTCCCATAATAATTAAAACTGATCTGTCCTTAGGATGCTTTTACAAGTGCTTTTCTCTTGTAATCTGGTTTTATAATGTTTTTAAACCCAAAATTAGGAGCTAATTTAAAACAAAACAAGAAGCAAAATATTCCCTGTAAAGTTCTCCTTTTTTTACAACCTCCTTCTGATTCTGGTTTCAAACACTGCAAGAAAAAGTCACATGTAAAAGCGATACTTAAAGGGAACCTGTCACCACTTTTTTGACCTATAAGCTGCGACCACCACCACCGGGCTCTTATATACAGCATTCTAACATGCTGTATATAAGAGCCCAGGTCGGGGGTATAACATAAAAACCACTTTATAATACTTACCTAACGGTCGCGCTGTGGGCCTGATGGGCGTCTCCGTTGTCCGGTGCCGGCGCCTTCTCTTTCGGCCATCTTCTGAAGCCTGTGTGCATGACGCGGCTACGTCATACACACTTGCCGCTCCTGCGCAGGCGCATTACAATACTTTGATCTGCACCTGCTCAGGACATGAATGTCGGCGAGTGTGGATGACGTCGGACCCGTCATGCACCGCGGCTAGAGAAGAAGGAGAACAGAGATGGCGAAAAGAGGCGGCGCCGGCAACGGAGACGCCCATTAGGCCAACAGCACGAATGTTAGGTAAGTATTATAAAGTGTTTTTTATGTTATACCCCCGGCATGGGCTCTTATATGCAGCATGTTAGAATGCTGTATGTAAGAGCCCGGTGGTGGTGGCCGCAGCTTATAGGCCAAAAAAGTGGTGACAGGTTCCCTTTAAAAATGTGAGTAATCAAGCACCAAGACTTAAAGTTATCAGCATAGGAATAACTGGCCAGGCAATATCAACGTATAGAAAAAAGAAATCACATGAAAAACAAAAAATAATAATGATATTGATTTAATTCCTGGTGAGAATTTTCTGTTGCCTGTATAGTGCTAACATATTTTGCAGTTGTGTCATTACTCACCTTAATTTGTGTTGATGTCACTATCTAATAGGGCCAGATTTACAGAGACGCCAATAGACCTATTTATATGTTTCTGCAATGTTGGGGAAGAAACACTAGGAAAACATGGAAAAGCCTATTCTTAGTTAAAATCGAACCCCAGACTGTAGTGCTACTAAACAACAGAGCTAACCATGAACTCACCATATTACACCATTACACTATGTTCGCATGCTGTAGATTTGGTCCAGAATTTTTCTGTACGAAATCTGTATCTTCTGGCGGAAAAACGCACCAAAAAACACATGCATTTTGGTGCATTTTTTGGTGCCATGCGGTTTTTTAACCCCTTCACCTCCGGGTTGTTTTCCGTCTTTCATTTTCGTTCTTTCCTCCCCGTCTTCCGAGAGCCATAACATATTTATTTTTCTGTCAATCTTGCCATATGAGGGATTATTTTTTTTGGGACGAGTTGTACTTTTGAATGAAACCATTAATTATACCATATAGTGTACTAAAAAATGGGAAACAAATTCCAAGTGTGGTGAAATTGCAAAAAAAGTGCAATTGCATGTTAGTTTTGGGGTCTTTAATTCGCAATGTTCACTATATGGTAAAACTGATGTATCAATATGATGCCTCAGGTTGGTAGAAGTTTGTAGATACAAAACGTGTATATTTTTACTTTTATTTAACCCCTTCACGACCGGCCGATTTTTCGCTTTCCGTTTTTTTTTTCGCCATTTTTTTTCTGAGACGTATCTTTTTTTAAATTTTTCAGTCAATATGGTCATGTGAGGGCTCATTTTTTGCGGAACAAGCTGTACTTTTAAATGAAACCATAAGTTTTACCATATAGTGTACTAGAAAACGGCAAAAAAATTCCAAATGCAGAAAAATTGCAAAAAAAGTGCGATAGCACTATTGTTTTTGAGATATTTTATTCACTGTGTTCACTATATGGTAAAACTGATGTGTGGGTGTGATGCCTCAGGTCAGTGTGAGTTCGTAGACACCAAACATGTATAGGTTTACTTTTATATAAGGGGTTAAAAAAAATTCGGAAGTTTGTCTGAAAAAAGTGGTGCACGTTTTACGCCATATTCCGTGACCCGTAGCGTTCTCATTTTTCGGGATCTATGGCTTAGGCACGGCTTATTTTTTGCGTCTCGAGCTGACGTTTTTAATGGTACCATTTTTGCGCAGATGCTATGTTTTGATCGCCTCTTATTACATTTTGCGCAAAAGTTGTGGCGACAAAAAAACGTAGTTTTGGCGTTTGGAATTTTTTTGCCGCTACGCCGTATATTGATCAGATTAATTGATTTTATATTTTAATAGATCGGGCGTTTCTGAACGCGGCGATACCAAATGTGTGTATATTTTTTATTTTTTTAACCCTTTAATTTTCAATGGGGCGAATGGGGGGTGATTTGAACTTTTAGGTTTTTTGTTTTTTTTTTTAATTTTTTACATTTTTTTAACTTTTTTTTTTTTATTTTACTAGTCCCCTAGGGGGTTATTGCGATCAGCAGGCCGATCGCTCTGCACTATCTGTATGCTATACTATTTGTATGTTTTCTTGCTTGGTTGCAAGTTGGGGGTGCAGCCCTCCTAGTACTGAGACTGAACAGCTGATTGCGTCTCACTTTGCTGTGTATTTTATCTGGGACACAGCTAACCACTTGCCACCATCCATATTGGAGTTCTGACATGACACAAGTCAGGTATTGATAATGTTTTTAACTTCAGTAGGTTAGGGACTGTCTCAGATGGGTACACCGTGACGAGGTGAGACAGCTTTTTACCTTTTTGCAAAAATGTATACACTAAGTACCCTGTTATTAAGCACTTGCAATTTATTTATTTATATTCAGGGTATTTTTCATACAATTTTTCTCCTTGGTTTTTTCTAGTCTTAAGGCTGCAATTCACATGCTTAATGTTGCATGTTTACTGAACATTGTTTCAGCTCAGGTTTTTGTGTTTTTTCATATTCCGTGACCCGTAGCGTTCTCATTTTTCGGGATCTATGGCTTAGGCACGGCTTATTTTTTGCGTCTCGAGCTGACGTTTTTAATGGTACCATTTTTGCGCAGATGCTATGTTTTGATCGCCTCTTATTACATTTTGCGCAAAAGTTGTGGCGACAAAAAAACGTAGTTTTGGCGTTTGGAATTTTTTTGCCGCTACGCCGTATATTGATCAGATTAATTGATTTTATATTTTAATAGATCGGGCGTTTCTGAACGCGGCGATACCAAATGTGTGTATATTTTTTATTTTTTTAACCCTTTAATTTTCAATGGGGCGAATGGGGGGTGATTTGAACTTTTAGGTTTTTTGTTTTTTTTTTTAATTTTTTACATTTTTTTAACTTTTTTTTTTTTATTTTACTAGTCCCCTAGGGGGTTATTGCGATCAGCAGGCCGATCGCTCTGCACTATCTGCTGATCACAGCTACATAGCTGTAAACAGCAGATACGCTCACTTTCTTTTTCACTGGGCCGCGGGCACAGCGAAAGTGAAAGCAATTCATGTGTAGTACAGGAGTCATCACATGACCCTGTGCTACCATGACAACTACCGGAAGTCACGTGATTGCGTCACGCGACTTCCAGTATTGGGCGTTAAGTAAAAGTTTACCGCGATTGCGCTTTTAATGGCGCTGTCACATATTGACAGCGCCATTTAAGGGGTTAAACGGCACGAGCAGATAACGATTCTGGCGCTTTTGGGGCCATTTTCCGTGACCTGTATTGGTCCATTTTTCAGGTTCTGGGGCTCAGTGACAGCTTATTTTTTGCATGTTGAGCTGAAATTTGTAATGATTATATTTTTGTGCGGATGCTACGTTTTCATTGCCTGTTACTGCATTTTAAAAATTTTTTTAGCGGCGACCAAAAAACTTAATTTTGGCGTTTGTAATTTTTTTCTTGCCATACCATGTACTGATCAGATTAATTGATTAGATATTTTGATAGATCGGGCATTTCTGAATGCGTCGATACCAAATATGTGTGTATATATATTTTTTAACTGTTTTATTTTCAAAGGGGTGGTGATTTGAATGTTTATTTTTTTTTAAAACTTTATATTTTTTACATTTTTCATTTATTTTACTAGTCCCTCTTAGGGACTTTATCACTGCACATTTTCTAGCAGAACGCGGCACTTCTGTTGATGGTGCACAAGTAGGATCCAATCCCATAACCAATATAACAGAAAACTTCAGGAGTTGATGTGAAAGAACGGTGATTTTTATTCCAAGACACTATCAAGCACAAACGTTTCGGTCCGTGTTTGCTCAAAAAAACGGTGGACACCGCAGGAAACACTGTAACACGTGCCTCTCCTGGGAAACAAACACTATACCACCACTGCAGACTGAGGAAGGTCCACTACGAACCGAAACGCTTGTGCTTGGTAGTGTCTTGGAATAAAAATCACCATTCTTTTACATCAACTACTGAGTGCCAAGTTTTCTTTTATATTTATCACTGCACAGTCTGATTGCCTGTGCATTTCTGCTGATCATAGCAGCACCGCTCTCATCAGTAGAAATGCAGCATTCTTGTGAGTGCCGGCACTCTGTCATCTCTCACAGAAAGTGAGTCATGGCAGCGTCAGGGGTCATCAGCTGACCCCATGCTACCACGGTGCCGCCGATGGCAGCGAGGAACAATGCGATCCCTGCAGCGGCCTTTTAAATTGCGCTGTCAGTATTTGACAGCACAATCTAAGGTGTTAACAGGCGTGGGCAGATCTCCAATCCACCTGCCCCTGTTAGCCCCACCTGTCTGCTAATCAGATCAGCAGAGCTTGCGGGGAATACTGTGGGCTCGCCATCAGAGCTCGCGGTAATGGAAGATAGGCAACAAACAACGTAATGCTACGTTCTTGGTCATAAAGGGGTTAATTAAGTTAATGGGTGAAAGGCTTAAAAAAGGCAGAAAAAAAATGCAACAAAAATCGACATGCTGCAGATTATTTTTTGCACCAAATCTGCAAGTAAAAAATAAGCAACGTGCAAACAGCACTTCCGAATTCTCATTGCCTTTGCTGGAATGACGAGAGACATGCAGATTTAGGCCACAAACTGCACCAAAAACCACATAAAAAAACACACCGTGCGCACACGGCCTTATAAGTCAAGTAAAGCAGGTGCAAACAAACAAGCAAAAAATATACCGTAAATAAAAAGTGTCCTCATTTAAAGGATAGGTGACAATTGTACAATCACATGGAGCTCAACATCAGTACGAGTCCTAAATCCTCGAACCCTTCTAGAAGTGCTCATCTGTCCCTTCAATTGTTCTTCTCGATCACCATTATGGACCTCATCAGTGAGGACCCGAACAATAGGAAACTGTCAATGCAAACAGCCCACATTATGCAGTTATAAAATTAGTTTTTACAACTTTCAAAGATATTGTCACTGTGCATACAAACCAAATATGATGCGTTTCTAGGTGCAGGACATACATTTAGTACAGTAAGGGATGTAGATATTCCTCTGCGGTCACTATCATCGCTCCATTGTAAAGATGTAATTTGAATTTCATTGAGGGAATCCATCTAGGCCAAGTGAATAACCACAAGACATAGCCAGGGGGAATGAAGGAGAAAATGTTATGTAGGACGTTGCAAAGTAAACGTCATGTGATGAATGGGTATTGTATGCACTAATATAATGTAATACGTGTAAGTGTGGGTGGAACAACACAGGATTCATGTAATGATCGCCTTGGGAGGCAAAAGATAACAAAGCTAGCTGTCAATGTGGTAAGAGAAGGTGAAAAGTGAAATCGCCCGGACAGCAATGGAGCTCCAACAGTGTAAAGAGAAGGCGGAAAGGAAAGGACCTTATCGACTTCTCTCCGCAGACTTTACTGGATGGAAATTGTAGTAGAAGACAGTTAAACCAGGTTCATGAGAGGCGGAAGTCTAGAATTACATCATGTCCAAAGAGCAATCTGGTGTTAAGTACTTTTGCAAGCCAAAACCAGGACTGACTCATAAAGAAAAGAGATAAAGCATGCTCCAGGCGAGGCATTTCCCATACCTAACCACAATTTTTGGAGCAATTGTATTATCATTTTAAAAATAGAACAGTTAATAGTTTATGTTTTTAGTTTTATAACTAGAAAGTGAATGAATAAAAGAAAAGTCAATATTTGGTGAGGCCACATTTTGCCTTCAAAACAGCATCACTTCTTGTAGGCACATTTGCACACAATTTGTGAAGGAACTCAGCATGGAGGTTTTTCCCAAACATCTTGGACAACTGACCACAGATCTTCTGTAAAAATCTTTCAGTCTCTTCATATGATCCCAGACCGACTTGATGTTGAGATCAGAATTCTGTGGGTGCAAAATCATCACTTCCAGGACTCCATGTTCTTCTTTACACTGAACAAAATTTTTAATGACATTAGCTCTAGGTTTGGGGTTGTTGTTCTGATGCAGAATAAATTTAGATCCAATCAGATTGATGAAATTACATGTTCGATAAGTATCTGTCTGTCTTTGTCATCATTGAGAACACCATTAAAGGGAACCTTTCACCAGATTTTGACCTTCTAAACTAAAGCTAGCACCTTAAAGCAGCGCCTAGGCTGAATTCTATAAAGGTGCATATTCCCCCCTGACACCCCGTAGACCCCAAAAATACCTTTATAAAATATCCCCCATGTATGTAAATTGTCCAGTCCGGTCCAATGGGCATCCTAATCTGTGCCTCCTGTCCCTCTTTTCGCCCTCCACCTCTGCTGATGGACGGGAATGATGCCCCGGATGTCATCCATGTAGGTGGTCTAAATTTCCATATTTTTGGCTTGCACAGGTGTGGCGCCCCTGACCTGGTCAGGCACCACTGATTACTGCACCCATGCTGGGGGCAGTACAATACAAGTAATCCAGAAGGCTGACCGGCGCATAGTAATCAGGTCTCACACATGTACCTTTGGGAGGACTCCTGAGAGCTTCCAGGAGGGGGCGTGCCTCCATGTCCACTCAAGGGGTGTGGTAGAGAGCCTGGTTGCTAGGTGGCGTAGGCAGGCACAGTGGGGAAAGGAAGTAAAGAGGAGTGAGCTGAGTCAGTCAGTGAAGGAGTGTCAAGGGAGAAGGCAGTTAGTGAGAAGACAGCGGAGAGAGCAGATGTGCAGGTCCCACGAGTGAGCCGGTTAGTGCGCAGCTCAGGAAGAGCAGAAGCAGACCCTGGAGCTGTGGCAGTCTAACAGCGTCCGTGCAGTGACTACTGACGGGGGAGACCGGTCACCTGGTTGTACCGCCCGAAATCCACCCAAAGCTAGAGAGAGCAACGGGGTGGCAAAGTAAGGGGACAACCAGGGAGTAACCAGGCCCAAACGGGTAACAGGTCCCAGTGCAGAGATAGATCCACCTTTCTTCTGCCAAACCTGCCTGAGGGGGCACTTCAAACCCCCAAGACAACACCACAGAGTCCGCAGCCACGTAGCAGAGTGAGGGCCCATAGCTCACAGGAGGCAAGCAGCCGGAGTGACCTGGTCCAGGCTACAAGCAAACGAGCCGAAACGAGGGGAGCAGTAACTTCCCTGGGTGACCCCCGTAGGGACTGCAAATCGGGGTTACCACAAACCTCCAAAGGGCTAAGGAAGGCGAGTCAGTAGCCACCCTCACCAGTCAGCTGGAAGGACACCTGGTTCCAGCCTGGTTCATCCCAGCTACGCCCGGGTTACTCACCCTGCCATCAACAGTGAGTAAAACCCCTGAAAGACATTCTGCTTGTGTTGAGTTATTCTGCGCCCTGTGGTTCCACACACCTACACAGGGCCCTGGGGCTTGCCTCACTCTCAGGAGGCTATTACAACTGACTGCACCCACCATCAGCCCCAGGCATCCCTTAATCTGCAGTGGCGGTCCCCATTGACCGCAATTCTGAGAGTGGCATCACGACAATCCCAAAAAGGTTCCCTACCTGTGACCAGAACCGTCCCATCACGTGGAGTCCCTAAAGGTAATGCGCCGCTACACCGCACCTGTGGGGCTTCACACAGGCACACTTTGTTCTGCCCTGTTCTGCAGGCACAAACTGACGAGTTCTCTGTGCAGGCGAGAGATTTTGCCTGGCGATGTGGATGAAGCGGGTGACGTCATCAATTTGAGGTCTACAGGGGGACTCTGGGGGTAACATGCACCTTTATAGTATGCAGTACAGGCACTGCTTAAGGTGCTAGTTTTAGTTTAGAAGGCTAAAATTTCCTGGCAGGTTCCCTTTAATCCTGAGCAAGGCCCCAACTCCAATTGATGAACTGCAGCCCCAAAGTTGCAAGGACCATCGTCCATGCTTCACTGTTGCCTGCAGACACTCATTACTGTACCTCTCTCCAGCTCTTTGGCAAACTTCCTAATATTTTAACTCATCAGTCCAGAGCACCTGCTGCTATTTTTCTGCACCTCAATCCCTTGCAGTGCTGTGTTGTAGGGCTCTGTGTTCTAATTACCATATTTTTCGTATTATAAGATGCACTTTTACTTCCAAAAATGTGGGGGGAAATGAGGAGTGCGTCCTATAACTTGCATGTAGCTTACCGGGAGGTGGTGGAGAGGGGTAGCAGGAGGCAATGCTGCGGGCTGCTGGCACTGTGCTTAGGGCCGCTGTGCTGGGGGCAGCTGGCGCTGTGCTGGGGGTCGCTATGCTGGGGACTGCGGGCGGTGAGTCAGGGTCCATCTTTAGGTCGGCGGTGCAGCTTCAAATAATGGCGCCCGGAGTCGGTGCATGCGCAGATGGAGCTCTCGGCTCAAGGTATTATCTGCACATGTGCCACCTCCAACTCAGCAGCGGACTTAAGGAAAATGGCACCCGGAGGTGGCACAGATTGAGCTATCGGCTCAATGACAAGCCGAGATCTTATGTGCCCATACACCAACTCCAGGTGCCATTTCTTTGAAGCCCATACCACCGACCTAAGGATAGCCCCTGCATCACCTCACCACCCACAGCACAGCAGCCCCCAGCACAATGGCATGCAGCCAATTTGGGGTGCGTCTTATGTGACGCCCTGGCCTATCAGGTCGTCACAGGGAGTTGCACAATTTTCCTTTCCGTGCAGCATCCATTTCTCCCTTGGTCCCAGGTGCCACTCAGTGATGTGCTAAGACCAGCATGCAAATCTCAGTCACACGCACACCAGTGGGGAGGTCCAGTAGAGAACGGGCCCACCTTAGAGTCAAGCAGACTGGGCGGGAAGTGGACTGCAGAGTCGTCGGCTGAGGAGCAAGGAGAGCAGTGGGCTCTCAATAAGCTCTCAGGGGTAGAGCAGGCTGGGGAGTTGGAGCTCCCAGACAGCATGAGAGAGCAGCCTCAGAGAGTGAGGGGCTGTGGAAGTGGAGGCTCCCGGAGGGTTGGACTAGAACAAAGCACACTAGTAACATCACTGGGAACGGTCACCTGGACGTGCTCCCCCTCAGCGGCAGAGGTACTGCAGGACGTTTGGTTGAATCACTGCCTGTGTGTTCATTGACCTCACAAATCAGTACAGCCTCATCCAGCACCACGACAACCACTGTGAGTTTCTCTGCTCCCTGTCTCTAGGCCTACAGGCCACGGCTCCCCTTCACCACCATCACCGGGGCACAACCCCCTACCCACGGAGGGGTTAAACACCTTGCTGCCATACCACCGCCACCGGGCTCCCCCACCAACAGCAGCGGTGGTACACCACCTTACCACGCACCGTTTGTGGCGTCACGAACGTCTAATCCCCTGTACATAGTCCCCCTTTATTGAGTGGCCGCACGACCCCCGGGTCCGGAGACCCCTCGAGCCACCGTGGATCCGGACCCGAGCAGCCCGGCTTCTGGCATGGGGGCGGCACACTTATAATACACTGCGTCTTATAAACCGAAAAATACAGTATGTTGCTAGTTTCGCCTAACCTCAATTCTACAATTATATCCTCTGGAAGCACGAAGAAAATTTCCATTTTAGTTTATATTTCTGATGTTACTTTCAAGTTATACAATCATCTGCTCCTAAACTGTTTCAAGATTTGCAGAAGATGAAATTATAATGTTTCATTACTATCTCTAGAAAAAATATGCATCTCTCTCCCCGCATCCTAACCAAGAGTCTCCAGAGAACGGAATAATGCTTCTCATGGTTAGGTTATTAATAATTGAATGGAGACTGAGTTTACTGATACACTCAAATGTGTTCATTCAACGTTCAGGTATTAGTAATGATTGTTATAATGTATCGATTGAATATTCCAAAACAGTCTTGCTGCAGGATTGCTCAGTGTTGTAATACAAGAATACAGGTCAAATACTTAAAATACTAATCACTTTGTCACCAAAGATGCTAAACCTAAAATCTGCATCATCTACATTTTATATGAACTCAGATCATCAATGCTCGGCCAAGGCGCAGATCCTCATCTCTTTTATTGTTTATTTGGTGACATAAAAGTGTTACTGTCCCTTATGCCACAGTTCCACTTTTTGGGGACATACTAAAAAGAATGATGAAAAGGAATAAATAAAAAGAATGAAGATAATAACTTATTAGGTGTATATTATGTAGATGTATAAAAGGTTTCTTGGGCAAGTTACACATGGAATGAACATGAAATATCTGTAGATAATAGGAGAATGAATGCATATGGCATATAACCAGGAGTATATTATGTTACCTGAGCATTATAGGTGTGGAATGATCATGAAATATCTGTAGATAATAGGAGAATGAATGCATATGGCATATAACCAGGTGTATATTATGTTACCTGAGCATTATAGGTGTGGAATGATCATGAAATATCTGTAGATAATAGGAGAATGAATGCATATGGCATATAACCAGGGGTATATTATGTTACCTGAGCATTATAGGTGTGGAATGATCATGAAATATATGTAGATAATAGGAAAATGAATGCATATGGCATATAACCAGGGGTATATTATGTTACCTGAGCATTATAGGTGTGGAATGATCATGAAATATCTGTAGATAATAGGAGAATGAACGCATATGCCATATAACCAGGTGTATATTATGTTACCTGAGCATTATAGGTGTGGAATGATCATGAAATACCTATAGATAATAAGAGAATGAACACATATGCCATATAACCAGGTGTATATTACGTTACCTGAGCATTATAGGTGTGGAATGATCATGAAATATCTGTAGATAATAAGAGAATGAATGCATTTGCCATATAACCAGGTGTATATTATGTTACCTGAGCATTATAGGTGTGGAATGATCATGAAATATCTGTAGATAATAAGAGAATGAATGCATTTGCCATATAACCAGGTGTATATTATGTTACCTGAGCATTATAGGTGTGGAATGATCATGAAATATATGTAGATAATAGGAGAATGAAGGCATATGGCATATAACCAGGTGTATATTATGTTACCTGAGCATTATAGGTGTGGAATGATTATGAAATATCTGTAGATAATAGGAGAATGAATGCATATGGCATATAACCAGGTGTATATTACGTTACCTGAGCATTATAGGTGTGGAATGATCATGAAATATCTGTAGATAATAGGAGAATGAATGCATATGGCATATAACCAGGTGTATATTATGTTACCTGAGCATTATAGGTGTGGAATGATTATGAAATATCTGTAGATAATAGGAGAATGAACGCATATGGCATATAACCAGGTGTATATTATGTTACCTGAGCATTATAGGTGTGGAATGATCATGAAATATATGTAGATAATAGGAGAATGAAGGCATATGGCATATAACCAGGTGTATCTTATGCTACCTGAGCATTATAGGTGTGGAATGATTATGAAATATCTGTAGATAATAGGAGAATGAATGCATATGGCATATAACCAGGTGTATATTACGTTACCTGAGCATTATAGGTGTGGAATGATTATGAAATATCTGTAGATAATAGGAGAATGAACACATATGCCATATAACCAGGTGTATATTCTGTTACCTGAGCATTATAGGTGTGGAATGATCATGAAATATCTGTAGATAATAGGAGAATGAATGCATATGGCATATAACCAGGTATATATTATGTTACCTGAGCATTATAGGTGTGGAATGATTATGAAATATCTGTAGATAATAGGAGAATGAACGCATATGGCATATAACCAGGTGTATATTATGTTACCTGAGCATTATAGGTGTGGAATGATTATGAAATATCTGTAGATAATGGGAAAATTAATGCATATGGCATATAACCAGGTGTATATTATGTTACCTGAGCATTATGTGGAATGATCATGAAATATCTGTAGATAATAGGAGAATGAGCGCATATGCCATATAACCAGGTGTATATTATGTTACCTGAGCACTATAGGTGTGGAATGATCATAAAATATCTGTAGGTAATAGGAGAATGAATGCATATGGCATATAACCAGGTGTATATTATGTTACCTGAGCATTATAGGTGTGGAATGATCATGAAATATCTGTAGATAATAGGAGAATGAACACATATGCCATATAACCAGGTGTATATTACATTACCTGAGCATTATAGGTGTGGAATGATCATGAAATATCTGTAGATAATAGGAGAATGAATGCATATGGCATATAACCAGGTATATATTATGTTACCTGAGCATTATAGGTGTGGAATGATTATGAAATATCTGTAGATAATAGGAGAATGAACGCATATGGCATATAACCAGGTGTATATTACATTACCTGAGCATTATAGGTGTGGAATGATTATGAAATATCTGTAGATAATAGGAGAATGAATGCATATGGCATATAACCAGGTGTATATTATGTTACCTGAGCATTATAGGTGTGGAATGATTATGAAATATCTGTAGATAATAGGAGAATGAATGCATATGGCATATAACCAGGTGTATATTATGTTACCTCAGCATTATAGGTGTGGAATGATCATGAAATACCTATAGATAATAGGAGAATGAACACATATGCCATATAACCAGGTGTATATTACGTTAACTGAGCATTATAGGTGTGGAATGATTATGAAATATCTGTAGATAATAGGAGAATGAACACATATGCCATATAACCAGGTGTATATTATGTTACCTGAGCATTATAGGTGTGGAATGATCATGAAATATCTGTAGATAATAGGAGAATGAACACATATGCCATATAACCAGGTGTATATTACGTTACCTGAGCATTATAGGTGTGGAATGATCATGAAATTTCTGTAGATAATATGAGAATGAATGCATATGGCATATAACCAGGTATATATTATGTTACCTAAACATTATAGGTGTGGAATGATTATGAAATATCTGTAGATAATAGGAGAATGAATGCATATGCCATATAACCAGGTGTATATTATGTTACCTGAGCATTATAGGTGTGGAATGATTATGAAATATCTGTAGATAATAGGAGAATGAATGCATATGGCATATAACCAGGTGTATATTATGTTACCTGAGCATTATAGATGTGGAATGATTATGAAATATCTGTAGATAATAGGAGAATGAGCGCATATGCCATATAACCAGGTGTATATTACGTTACCTGAGCATTATAGGTGTGGAATGATCATGAAATATCTGTAGATAATAGGAGAATGAACACATATGCCATATAACCAGGTGTATATTATGTTACCTGAGCATTATAGGTGTGGAATGATCATGAAATATCTGTAGATAATAGGAGAATGAATGCATATGGCATATAACCAGGGGTATATTATGTTACCTGAGCATTATAGGTGTGGAATGATTATGAAATATCCGTAGATAATAGGAGAATGAACGCATATGGCATATAACCAGGTGTATATTATGTTACCTGAGCATTATAGGTGTGGAATGATTATGAAATATCCGTAGATAATAGGAGAATGAATGCATATGGCATATAACCAGGTGAATATTATGTTACCTGAGCATTATGTGGAATGATCATGAAATATCTGTACATAATAGGAGAATGAGCGCATATGCCATATAACCAGGTGTATATTATGTTACCTGAGCATTATAGGTGTGGAATGATCATGAAATACCTATAGATAATAGGAGAATGAACACATATGCCATATAACCAGGTGTATATTACGTTAGCTGAGCATTATAGGTGTGGAATGATTATGAAATATCTGTAGATAATAGGAGAATGAACACATATGCCATATAACCAGGAGTATATTACGTTACCTGAGCATTATAGGTGTGGAATGATCATGAAATATCTGTAGATAATAGGAGAATGAATGCATATGGCATATAACCAGGTGTATATTATGTTACCTGAGCATTATAGGTGTGGAATGATCATGAAATATCTGTACATAATAGGAGAATGAACACATATGCCATATAACCAGGTGTATATTATGTTACCTGAGCATTATAGGTGTGGAATGATTATGAAATATCTGTAGATAATGGGAAAATGAATGCATATGGCATATAACCAGGTGTATATTATGTTACCTGAGCATTATAGGTGTGGAATGATCATGAAATATCTGTACATAATAGGAGAATGAATGCATATGGCATATAACCAGGGGTATTTTACGTTACCTGAGCATTATAGGTGTGGAATGATTATGAAATATCTGTAGATAATAGGAGAATGAGCGCATATGGCATATAACCAGGTGTATATTACGTTACCTGAGCATTATAGGTGTGGAATGATCATGAAATATCTGTAGATAATAGGAGAATGAGCGCATATGCCATATAACCAGGTGTATATTACGTTACCTGAGCATTATAGGTGTGGAATGATCATGAAATATCTGTAGATAATAGGAGAATGAACACATATGCCATATAACCAGGTGTATATTATGTTACCTGAGCATTATAGGTGTGGAATGATCATGAAATATCTGTAGATAATAGGAGAATGAAGGCATATGGCATATAACCAGGTGTATATTATGTTACCTGAGCATTATAGGTGTGGAATGATTATGAAATATCTGTAGATAATAGGAGAATGAAGGCATATGGCATATAACCAGGTGTATATTATGTTACCTGAGCATTCTAGGTGTGGAATGATTATGAAATATCTGTAGATAATAGGAGAATGAACACATATGCCATATAAGCAGGTGTATATTATGTTACCTGAGCATTATAGGTGTGGAATGATTATGAAATATCTGTAGATAATAGGAGAATGAAGGCATATGGCATATAACCAGGGGTATATTATGTTACGTGAGCATTATAGGTGTGGAATGTTTATGAAATATCTGTAGATAATAGGAGAATGAATGCATATGCCATATAACCAGGTGTATATTATGTTACCTGAGCATTATAGGTGTGGAATGATCATGAAATATCTGTAGATAATAGGAGAATGAACACATATGTCATATAACCAGGTGTATATTATGTTACCTGAGCATTATAGGTGTGGAATGAACATGAAATATCTGTAGATAATAGGAGAATGAATGCATATGGCATATAACCAGGTGTATATTATGTTACCTGAGCATTATAGGTGTGGAATGATCATGAAATATCTGTAGTTAATAGGAGAATGAACGCTTATGCCATATAACCAGGTGTATATTATGTTGCCTGAGCATTATAGGTGTGGAATGATCATGAAATATCTGTAGAAAATAGGAGAATGAACACATATGCCATATAACCAGGTGTATATTATGTTACCTGAGCATTATAGGTGTGGAATAATCATGAAATATCTGTAGATAATAGGAAAATGAATGCATATGCCATATAACCAGGTGTTTATTATGTTACCTGAGCACTATAGGTGTGGAATGATTATGAAATATCTGTAGATAATAGGAGAATGAGCGCATATGGCATATAACCAGGTGTATATTACGTTACCTGAGCATTATTGGTGTGGAATGATCATGAAATATCTGTAGATTACAGGAGAATGAACGCATATGGCATATAACCAGGTGTATATTATGTTACCTGAGCTTTATAGGTGTGGAATGATTATGAAATATCTGTAGATAATAGGAGAATGAACACATATGGCAAATAACCAGGTGTATATTATGTTACCTGAGCATTATAGGTGTGGAATGATTATGAAATATCTGTAGATAATAGGAAAATGAGCGCATATGCCATATAACCAGGTGTATATTATGTTACCTGAGCATTATAGGTGTGGAATGATTATGAAATATCTGTAGATAATAGGAGAATGAACACATATGGTATATAACCAGGTGTATATTATGTTTCCTGAGCATTATAGGTGTGGAATGATTATGAAATATCTGTAGATAATAGGAGAATGAATGCATATGGCATATAACCAGGTGTATATTATGTTACCTGAGCATTATAGGTGTGGAATGATTATGAAATATCTGTAGATAATAGGAGAATGAATGCATATGGCATATAACCAGGTGTATATTATGTTACCTGAGCATTATAGGTGTGGAATGATTATGAAATATCTGTAGATAATAGGAGAATGAAGGCATATGGCATATAACCAGGTGTATATTACGTTACCTGAGCATTATAGGTGTGGAATGATCATGAAATATCTGTAGATAATAGGAGAATGAACACATATGCCATATAACCAGGTGTATATTATGTTACCTGAGCATTATAGGTGTGGATTGATTATAAAATATCTGTAGATAATAGGAGAATGAACACATATGCCATATAACCAGGTGTATATTATGTTACCTGAGCATTATAGGTGTGGAATGATCATGAAATATCTGTAGAAAATAGGAGAATGAACACATATGCCATATAACCAGGTGTATATTATGTTACCTGAGCATTATAGGTGTGGAATGATCATGAAATATCTGTAGATAATAGGAAAATGAATGCATATGCCATATAACCAGGTGTATATTATGTTACCTGAGCATTATAGGTGTGGAATGATTATGAAATATCTGTAGATAATAGGAGAATGAACACATATGTTATATAACCAGGTGTATATTATGTTTCCTGAGCATTATAGGTGTGGAATGATCATGAAATATCTGTAGATAATAGGAAAATGAATGCATATGGCATATAACCAGGTGTATATTACGTTACCTGAGCATTATAGGTATGGAATGATTATGAAATATCTGTAGATAATAGGAGAATGAATGCATATGGCATATAACCAGGTGTATATTATGTTACCTGAGCATTATAGGTGTGGAGTGATCATGAAATATCTGTAGATAATAGGAGAATGAATGCATATGGCATATAACCAGGTGTATATTATGTTACCTGAGCATTATAGGTGTGGAATGATTATGAAATATCTGTAGATAATAGGAGAATGAGCGCATATGCCATATAACCAGGAGTATATTACGTTACCTGAGCATTATAGGTGTGGAATGATCATGAAATATCTGTAGATAATAGGAGAATGAATGCATATGGCATATAACCAGGTGTATATTATGTTACCTGAGCATTATAGGTGTGGAATGATTATGAAATATCTGTAGATAATAGGAGAATGAGCGCATATGCCATATAACCAGGAGTATATTACGTTACCTGAGCATTATAGGTGTGGAATGATCATGAAATATCTGTAGATAATAGGAGAATGAATGCATATGGCATATAACCAGGTGTATATTACGTTACCTGAGCATTATAGGTGTGGAATGATTATGAAATATCTGTAGATAATAGGAGAATGAATGCATATGGCATATAACCAGGTGTATATTATGTTACCTGAGCATTATAGGTGTGGAATGATCATGAAATATATGTAGATAATAGGAGAATGAACGCATATGGCATATAACCAGGTGTATATTATGTTACCTGAGCATTATAGGTGTGGAATGATCAGGAAATATCTGTAGATAATAGGAGAATGAACGCATATGCCATATAACCAGGTGTATATTATGTTACCTGAGCATTATAGGTGTGGAATGATCAGGAAATATCTGTAGATAATAAGAGAATGAATGCATATGGCATATAACCAGGTGTATATTATGTTACCTGAGCATTATAGGTGTGGAATGATCAGGAAATATCTGTAGATAATAAGAGAATGAATGCATATGGCATATAACCAGGTGTATATTATGTTACCTGAGCATTATAGGTGTGGAATGATTATGAAATATCTGTAGATAATAGGAGAATGAATGCATATGGCATATAACCAGGTGTATATTATGTTACCTGAGCATTATAGGTGTGGAATGATTATGAAATATCTGTAGATAATAGGAGAATGAATGCATATGGCATATAACCAGGTGTATATTATGTTACCTGAGCATTATAGGTGTGGAATGATTATGAAATATATGTAGATAATAGGAGAATGAATGCATATGGCATATAACCAGGTGTATATTATGTTGCCTGAGCATTATAGGTGTGGAATGATCATGAAATATCTGTAGATAATAGGAGAATGAATGCATATGGCATATAACCAGGTGTATATTACGTTACCTGAGCATTATAGGTGTGTAATGATCATGAAATATCTGTAGATAATAGGGAAATGAATGCATATGGCATATAACCAGGTGTATATTATGTTACCTGAGCATTATAGGTGTGGAATGATTATGAAATATATGTAGATAATAGGAGAATGAATGCATATGGCATATAACCAGGTGTATATTATGTTACCTGAGCATTATAGGTGTGGAATGATTATGAAATATCTGTAGATAATAGGAGAATGAATGCATATGGCATATAACCAGGTGTATATTATGTTACCTGAGCATTATAGGTGTGGAATGATTATGAAATATATGTAGATAATAGGAGAATGAATGCATATGGCATATAACCAGGTGTATATTATGTTGCCTGAGCATTATAGGTGTGGAATGATCATGAAATATCTGTAGATAATAGGAGAATGAACACATATGGCATATAACCAGGTGTATATTACGTTACCTGAGCATTATAGGTGTGGAATGATTATGAAATATCTGTAGATAATAGGAGAATGAACACATATGGCATATAACCAGGTGTATATTATGTTACCTTAGCATTATAGGTGTGGAATGATCATGAAATATATGTAGATAATAGGAGAATGAATGCATATGGCATATAACCAGGTGTATATTATGTTATCTGAGCATTATAGGTGTGGAATGATTATGAAATATCTGTAGATAATAGGAGAATGAATGCATATGGCATATAACCAGGTGTATATTATGTTACCTGAGCATTATAGGTGTGGAATGATCATGAAATATATGTAGATAATAGGAGAATGAACGCATATGGCATATAACCAGGTGTATATTATGTTACCTGAGCATTATAGGTGTGGAATGATCAGGAAATATCTGTAGATAATAGGAGAATGAACGCATATGGCATATAACCAGGTGTATATTATGTTACCTGAGCATTATAGGTGTGGAATGATCAGGAAATATCTGTAGATAATAAGAGAATGAATGCATATGGCATATAACCAGGTGTATATTATGTTACCTGAGCATTATAGGTGTGGAATGATTATGAAATATCTGTAGATAATAGGAGAATGAATGCATATGGCATATAACCAGGTGTATATTACGTTACCTGAGCATTATAGGTGTGTAATGATCATGAAATATCTGTAGATAATAGGGAAATGAATGCATATGGCATATAACCAGGTGTATATTATGTTACCTGAGCATTATAGGTGTGGAATGATCATGAAATATCTGTAGATAATAGGAGAATGAATGCATATGGCATATAACCAGGTGTATATTATGTTACCTGAGCATTATAGGTGTGGAATGATCAGGAAATATCTGTAGATAATAGGAGAATGAACGCATATGGCATATAACCAGGTGTATATTATGTTACCTGAGCATTATAGGTGTGGAATGATCAGGAAATATCTGTAGATAATAGGAGAATGAACGCATATGGCATATAACCAGGTGTATATTATGTTACCTGAGCATTATAGGTGTGGAATGATCAGGAAATATCTGTAGATAATAGGAGAATGAACGCATATGGCATATAACCAGGTGTATATTATGTTACCTGAGCATTATAGGTGTGGAATGATCAGGAAATATCTGTAGATAATAGGAGAATGAACGCATATGGCATATAACCAGGTGTATATTATGTTACCTGAGCATTATAGGTGTGGAATGATCAGGAAATATCTGTAGATAATAGGAGAATGAACGCATATGGCATATAACCAGGTGTATATTATGTTACCTGAGCATTATAGGTGTGGAATGATCAGGAAATATCTGTAGATAATAAGAGAATGAATGCATATGGCATATAACCAGGTGTATATTATGTTACCTGAGCATTATAGGTGTGGAATGATTATGAAATATCTGTAGATAATAGGAGAATGAATGCATATGGCATATAACCAGGTGTATATTACGTTACCTGAGCATTATAGGTGTGTAATGATCATGAAATATCTGTAGATAATAGGGAAATGAATGCATATGGCATATAACCAGGTGTATATTATGTTACCTGAGCATTATAGGTGTGGAATGATTATGAAATATATGTAGATAATAGGAGAATGAACGCATATGGCATATAACCAGGTGTATATTATGTTACCTGAGCATTATAGGTGTGGAATGATCAGGAAATATCTGTAGATAATAGGAGAATGAACGCATATGGCATATAACCAGGTGTATATTATGTTACCTGAGCATTATAGGTGTGGAATGATCAGGAAATATCTGTAGATAATAGGAGAATGAACGCATATGGCATATAACCAGGTGTATATTATGTTACCTGAGCATTATAGGTGTGGAATGATCAGGAAATATCTGTAGATAATAAGAGAATGAATGCATATGGCATATAACCAGGTGTATATTATGTTACCTGAGCATTATAGGTGTGGAATGATTATGAAATATCTGTAGATAATAGGAGAATGAATGCATATGGCATATAACCAGGTGTATATTACGTTACCTGAGCATTATAGGTGTGTAATGATCATGAAATATCTGTAGATAATAGGGAAATGAATGCATATGGCATATAACCAGGTGTATATTATGTTACCTGAGCATTATAGGTGTGGAATGATTATGAAATATATGTAGATAATAGGAGAATGAATGCATATGGCATATAACCAGGTGTATATTATGTTACCTGAGCATTATAGGTGTGGAATGATCAGGAAATATCTGTAGATAATAGGAGAATGAACGCATATGGCATATAACCAGGTGTATATTATGTTACCTGAGCATTATAGGTGTGGAATGATCAGGAAATATCTGTAGATAATAGGAGAATGAACGCATATGGCATATAACCAGGTGTATATTATGTTACCTGAGCATTATAGGTGTGGAATGATCAGGAAATATCTGTAGATAATAGGAGAATGAACGCATATGGCATATAACCAGGTGTATATTATGTTACCTGAGCATTATAGGTGTGGAATGATCAGGAAATATCTGTAGATAATAGGAGAATGAACGCATATGGCATATAACCAGGTGTATATTATGTTACCTGAGCATTATAGGTGTGGAATGATCAGGAAATATCTGTAGATAATAAGAGAATGAATGCATATGGCATATAACCAGGTGTATATTATGTTACCTGAGCATTATAGGTGTGGAATGATTATGAAATATCTGTAGATAATAGGAGAATGAATGCATATGGCATATAACCAGGTGTATATTACGTTACCTGAGCATTATAGGTGTGTAATGATCATGAAATATCTGTAGATAATAGGGAAATGAATGCATATGGCATATAACCAGGTGTATATTATGTTACCTGAGCATTATAGGTGTGGAATGATTATGAAATATATGTAGATAATAGGAGAATGAATGCATATGGCATATAACCAGGTGTATATTATGTTACCTGAGCATTATAGGTGTGGAATGATCAGGAAATATCTGTAGATAATAGGAGAATGAACGCATATGGCATATAACCAGGTGTATATTATGTTACCTGAGCATTATAGGTGTGGAATGATCAGGAAATATCTGTAGATAATAGGAGAATGAACGCATATGGCATATAACCAGGTGTATATTATGTTACCTGAGCATTATAGGTGTGGAATGATCAGGAAATATCTGTAGATAATAGGAGAATGAACGCATATGGCATATAACCAGGTGTATATTATGTTACCTGAGCATTATAGGTGTGGAATGATCAGGAAATATCTGTAGATAATAAGAGAATGAATGCATATGGCATATAACCAGGTGTATATTATGTTACCTGAGCATTATAGGTGTGGAATGATTATGAAATATCTGTAGATAATAGGAGAATGAATGCATATGGCATATAACCAGGTGTATATTACGTTACCTGAGCATTATAGGTGTGTAATGATCATGAAATATCTGTAGATAATAGGGAAATGAATGCATATGGCATATAACCAGGTGTATATTATGTTACCTGAGCATTATAGGTGTGGAATGATTATGAAATATATGTAGATAATAGGAGAATGAATGCATATGGCATATAACCAGGTGTATATTATGTTACCTGAGCATTATAGGTGTGGAATGATCAGGAAATATCTGTAGATAATAGGAGAATGAACGCATATGGCATATAACCAGGTGTATATTATGTTACCTGAGCATTATAGGTGTGGAATGATCAGGAAATATCTGTAGATAATAGGAGAATGAACGCATATGGCATATAACCAGGTGTATATTATGTTACCTGAGCATTATAGGTGTGGAATGATCAGGAAATATCTGTAGATAATAGGAGAATGAACGCATATGGCATATAACCAGGTGTATATTATGTTACCTGAGCATTATAGGTGTGGAATGATCAGGAAATATCTGTAGATAATAAGAGAATGAATGCATATGGCATATAACCAGGTGTATATTATGTTACCTGAGCATTATAGGTGTGGAATGATTATGAAATATCTGTAGATAATAGGAGAATGAATGCATATGGCATATAACCAGGTGTATATTACGTTACCTGAGCATTATAGGTGTGTAATGATCATGAAATATCTGTAGATAATAGGGAAATGAATGCATATGGCATATAACCAGGTGTATATTATGTTACCTGAGCATTATAGGTGTGGAATGATTATGAAATATATGTAGATAATAGGAGAATGAATGCATATGCCATATAACCAGGTGTATATTACGTTACCTGAGCATTATAGGTGTGGAATGATTATGAAATATCTGTAGATAATAGGAGAATGAAGGCATATGGCATATAACCAGGTGTATATTATGTTACCTGAGCATTCTAGGTGTGGAATGATTATGAAATATCTGTAGATAATAGGAGAATGAACACATATGCCATATAACCAGGAGTATATTACGTTACCTGAGCATTATAGGTGTGGAATGATCATGAAATATCTGTAGATAATAGGAAAATGAATGCATATGGCATATAAGCAGGTGTATATTATGTTACCTGAGCATTATAGGTGTGGAATGATTATGAAATATCTGTAGATAATAGGAGAATGAGCGCATATGCCATATAACCAGGAGTATATTACGTTACCTGAGCATTATAGGTGTGGAATGATCATGAAATATCTGTAGATAATAGGAAAATGAATGCATATGGCATATAACCAGGTGTATATTATGTTACCTGAGCATTATAGGTGTGGAATGATCATGAAATATCTGTACATAATAGGAGAATTAATGCATATGGCATATAACCAGGGGTATTTTACGTTACCTGAGCATTATAGGTGTGGAATGATTATGAAATATCTGTAGATAATAGGAGAATGAAGGCATATGGCATATAACCAGGTGTATATTATGTTACCTGAGCATTCTAGGTGTGGAATGATTATGAAATATCTGTAGATAATAGGAGAATGAAGGCATATGGCATATAACCAGGTGTATATTATGTTACCTGAGCATTATAGGTGTGGAATGATTATGAAATATCTGTAGATAATAGGAGAATGAATGCATATGGCATATAACCAGGTGTATATTATGTTACCTGAGCATTATAGGTGTGGAATGATTATGAAATATCTGTAGATAATAGGAGAATGAAGGCATATGGCATATAACCAGGTGTATATTATGTTACCTGAGCATTATAGGTGTGGAATGATTATGAAATATCTGTAGATAATAGGAGAATGAAGGCATATGGCATATAACCAGGTGTATATTATGTTACCTGAGCATTATAGGTGTGGAATGATCATGAAATATCTGTACATAATAGGAGAATTAATGCATATGGCATATAACCAGGGGTATTTTACGTTACCTGAGCATTATAGGTGTGGAATGATTATGAAATATCTGTAGATAATAGGAGAATGAAGGCATATGGCATATAACCAGGTGTATATTATGTTACCTGAGCATTCTAGGTGTGGAATGATTATGAAATATCTGTAGATAATAGGAGAATGAAGGCATATGGCATATAACCAGGTGTATATTATGTTACCTGAGCATTATAGGTGTGGAATGATTATGAAATATCTGTAGATAATAGGAGAATGAATGCATATGGCATATAACCAGGTGTATATTATGTTACCTGAGCATTATAGGTGTGGAGTGATCATGAAATATATGTAGATAATATTAGAATGAACACATATGGCATATAACCAGGTGTATATTATGTTACCTGAGCATTATAGGTGTGGAATGATTATGAAATATCTGTAGATAATAGGAGAATGAATGCATATGGCATATAACCAGGTGTATATTATGTTACCTGAGCATTATAGGTGTGGAATGATTATGAAATATCTGTAGATAATAGGAGAATGAATGCATATGGCATATAACCAGGTGTATATTATGTTACCTGAGCATTATAGGTGTGGAGTGATCATGAAATATATGTAGATAATATTAGAATGAACACATATGGCATATAACCAGGTGTATATTATGTTACCTGAGCATTATAGGTTTTTTACCGCTGGTGCAGTAATCTTTCAGACCCTGTGGAATTTTCTTAAAACAATTACGTTTTCCAGTGCGCACAGGGCCTAAGGCTGACAGTTTGCAGCTCTTGATCTTCCCAGTTGCGGGAGCAGGCTGCTGTTTTAACAACCGGCTCCATCGAACTGAGGGGAACCGGGCGAGTCCCAGCCCTGGCTACGGGATGCGACAAATGGCGAAAAGAGTCCAAGTCTCTTGTTTTACACTGCTTAAATAAAAGTATACATGTTTGTTATCTAAAAACTGGTTCTTACCTGAGGCATCATACTGCCATGTCAGTTTTACCATGTAGTGAACATGGTTAATAAAACACCCAAAGTCAATTGTGAAATTGCACTTGTGTTTGCAATTTCATTGCACTTGGATTTTCTCCCCCATTTTCCTGTATAGTATATGGTAAAATGAATCATTTCATTCAAAAGTACAAGTCATCCCACAAAAAAAGAAGCCTTATATATCTATATTGACATAAAAAATAAAAATATTATTGAAGAAGGTGACCGAAAAACGAAAATTCAAAGCAAAAATCGCCAGGGGGTGAGAGGAATAACCCCCTAAATGCTGTAATAAATAGCAATCTCGGCATTTAGGTGGATGCGACCGCTGCCATGATGACCAGTCATAACAACTTCTCAGTCACTCAGCTGGAGAATGCCTGGTATACCATGCGAAATGCATGTTATGTGAGGCAAAGTGTCAGCTGCAAGTGCAGCTCTGACATATAATCCATTGCAATGCTGGTAAATTGCAATGGATTATATCAGCAGTCAAACTAATAAAAGGTGATGTCTCATAAAGGGAGTAAGTAAAAAAGTAAAAAAAAAATAAAAAATGAAGAGCAAATAAAATTTCAAAAAATTTAATACCAGTTAATACATATTTTTAAGTAAAAAAATAATTAAACAATAAATGTACACATTTTTGTTATCGCCACATTTGTAACGACTCACTGTTTACAACTGTCACACTAGTTTACCCCTTCAGTGAACACAGTAAAAATTAAAAACTGGAAAAACAATATGCTTTATTCATCATATCACCAAAAAAAAGTGTAATCAAACGTGATCGAAACATTGTTACATGTAAATAAAAAGTTTATCTGCGGAAACATCATCTTATTCTGCAAAAATACAAGCTGTCACATAGTTCCATCAGTGAAAAATGTAGAAGGCTACAGCACTTAGAACACAACAATGCATAAACAATTCCTTTTCCCTATAAAATTGTTTTAAAGTTGTTAAAGCGCCAAATAAAAAAATATATAATATATGTAATAGTGGTATCACTTTAATCGCAGTGACCCGAATAATAAAGTTGTGTTATCACTTTTATGACGTGGTGAACAGCGTAAGCAAAAACCCTGAATTTCTGGTCCTTCTATATTCTGCCTCACAAAAAGTGAAATAGAAAAAAATATTATGTGGCCCAAAATGGTATCAATGAAACCTCCCAACTTATCCTGCCAAAATCATGACGGTCAGTAGAAATATATAAAACTCTAACATTCCAGGTTTGGTGATGTATAACCTTTATTAATTAAAGGTTGAGAAGATAGAATTAATACACTAACAACATATCAGAAGAAGCTAAATTGTCAAAGATTGAAATGTTATTGTTAATATCAAGGTTGAAATTTATTTTTTTCTTAACAATAAATAAATGAATTACAACAAAATGGTAGGATCAAAGAAGAAGGTGAAAGATAAAATAAAGACAAATAAAATACACCTCTTTCTTGTATTTGGATTGCTGCTGGTAATTTCAATTAACCATGGATGTTGGCTTATTAGAAGTAACAATCTAAACCTAACACAAGTATGAAATACTGCGCTACAATCAATGGGATGGACCTGACAAAAGGACAGAGATTTCCAAGTTAAACACAGACTGTTCATGTCACAGACTTAGCTAAATACAAACCTAAATATACACAGACTTATGTTTTTATTTAGCTAATTTTTGGATGCAATCAAGTCTGTGACAGTCTGTTTTTAAGTTTGAAATCTTTGTCCTTTTGTCAGGTCCATCCCATTGATTGTAGCGCGGTATTTCATACATGTTAGGCCTGCAACACACATCCGTATAAAACGTGCGTGTTTGGTCCGTTTCCGTATATACCGGAGACACGGCCAAACGTGCACCAATGTTATTTAATGTTTGAGGACACATGTGCGTTTTTCATTAAGGTCCGTGTGTCCGTGTGCGTGCTACGTTTGTGTCTCCGTTTTGCACGGAAGCATGTCCGTTTTCAGCACGCAGCACGGGCCCAATGAAAGTCAATGGATCTGTGCGCACGTCCGAGTGACACGGTCGCATCTCTGTTTGTTCCCTGTACGTTTTGTGCTTTTTTCATGTGATGTCGGTCTTTTTTCTTTTTCTGTTTCGTTCTCTCCCTCAGTCCGTCAGTCGGTCGGTCTCTCTCTATGTCTGTCGGTCGGTCTCTCTGTCTTATCTGTCCCTCTCGCTGTCTGTCAGTCAGTTCCCCCCTCTCTCATACTTACCGTTCCCCGATCTCCGGCGCGGTGCTGCACTGCTGTTATAAAAGCTCCGGCGGCTTTTACTATTTTGAAAATGCCGGACGCTCATTAAACAATCTCGTATTCCTTGCTTTCACTGCCCACAGGCGCCTGTGATTGGTTGCAGTCACACACGCCCACCACCGTCGGCAGACTATTGTGAACGATCAGCTGATCGCTAACAGTAGTCCGCCGCCGGGTGATCAGCTGATCACTAACAGTAGCCGGCCACCGGGTGATCAGCCGATCACTCACAGTAGCCGGCCACCGGGTGATCAGCCGATCACTCACAGTAGCCGGCCACCGGGTGATCAGCCGATCACTCACAGTAGCCGGCCGCCGGGTGATCAGCCGCTCACTCACAGTAGCCGGCCACCGGGTGATCAGCCGATCACTCACAGTAGCCGGCCGCCGGGTGATCAGCCGCTCACTCACAGTAGCCGGCCGCCGGGTGATCAGCCGATCAGTCACAGTAGCCGGCCGCCAGGTGATCAGCTGATCACTCACAGTAGCCGGCTGCCGGGTGATCAGCTGATTGTTCGGTCGCCGACAATGTGTGCGGGGGGCAGGAGTGGGAGGCGGAGTGCGGTGGGTGGAGCCGAGCAGGGCCATGGCTGAGGACGTCAGTGCCGCGGGGACTCCATCGCTGGGGGACAGGTGAGTGAGTGTGAGAGTGTGTGTGTGTGTGTGTGTGTGTGTGTGCGCGCGTGCGATTGTGTGTGTGTGTGCGTGCGTGCGTGCTATTGTGTGTACATACATACGAGTGCGGGGAGGGGGTGGAGCCGAGCAGGGAAGTGTCGGGTTCCTTGGTTACCCGATGTGTACCCTGGTTACAGGTGGAGGGAGCCAGAGAGAGCATGCGCAGTGAAGTCCAAAGGATTCCGCTGCTCAAAAAAAGTTACATGCTGCGTTCCTTCCGCCCGACGCAGCGTCAAAATAACGACACTGCGTCGTCCGGCGGATGCAACGCTGACAGTTGCGTTACAGTGCGTCATCCATACAAGTCTATAGAAAATAGCGCAGTGCGTTAACGGACTGCGCTATTCTCCATAGTGACGGACTCCGCTGAACGCAAGTGTGAAACTAGCCTAACTGACACAGAACAAGAGAACTTAAATTTAAGTTCTTGCAAACACACTTTTTGCATCTCACGGAGCTCTGCTATATTGAAACAATGTTGCACCCTGTCTGCCTGTGAGATGGAAGCTTAAAGGGAACCTATCAGGTAGTTTAGATTACCTAAGGCTGGTTTCACATCACAATTTTTTCCTGTATGTGGGGATGCTATATTTTGCAGGGCCCCATGGACAGGAAAGGACACATCACATGTGACCTCCACATTCCATTTCTGTATCCGTGTTCGTGATTTTCACGGATCAGAACACAGAAAGGCCGAACCTGCAAAGCGCAGGCAAGAGGGGCACTTTAACTCCCACATTGCAGGAGTGAAGCAAGTGTTAAAAATAAAAAAAAAAAATCCTCACCTCTCCGGCGTGTGTCCCGCGATGCACTTCATCTATTCCGAGCTTAAGGACCTGGCAGGGCTACCTGATCAGCTGATCAGTCACATGAACGCATTTCATCATCATTCCACACCTATAATGCTCAGGTAACATAATATACACCTGGTTATATGCCATATGCCTTCATTCTCCTATTATCTACAGATATTTCATGATCATTCCACACCTATAATGCTCATGTAACATAATATACACCTGGTTATATGCCATATGCGCTCATTCTCCTATTATCTACAGATATTTCATGATCATTCCACACCTATAATGCTCAGGTAACATAATATACACCTGGTTATATGCCATATGCATTCATTCTCCTATTATCTACAGATATTTCATGATCATTCCACACTTATAATGCTCAGGTAACAGAATATACACCTGGTTATATGCCATATGCGTTCATTTTCCTATTATCTACAGATATTTCATGATCATTCCACACCTATAATGCTCAGGTAACATAATATACACCTGGTTATATGCCATATGCATTCATTCTCCTATTATCTACAGATATTTCATGATCATTCCACACCTATAATGCTCAGGTAACATAATATACACCTGGTTATATGCCATATGCCTTCATTCTCCTATTATCTACAGATATTTCATGATCATTCCACACCTATAATGCTCATGTAACATAATATACACCTGGTTATATGCCATATGCGCTCATTCTCCTATTATCTACAGATATTTCATGATCATTCCACACCTATAATGCTCAGGTAACATAATATACACCTGGTTATATGCCATATGCGCTCATTCTCCTATTATCTACAGATATTTCATGATCATTCCCCACCTATAATGCTCAGGTAACATAATATACACCTGGTTATATGCCATATGCATTCATTCTCCTATTATCTACAGATATTTCATGATCATTCCACACTTATAATGCTCAGGTAACAGAATATACACCTGGTTATATGCCATATGCGTTCATTTTCCTATTATCTACAGATATTTCATGATCATTCCACACCTATAATGCTCAGGTAACATAATATACACCTGGTTATATGCCATATGCATTCATTCTCCTATAATCTACAGATATTTCATGATCATTCCACACCTATAATGCTCAGGTAACATAATATACACCTGGTTATATGCCATATGCATTCATTCTCCTATTATCTACAGATATTTCCTGATCATTCTCCACCTATAATGCTCAGGTAACATAATATACACCTGGTTATACGCCATATGTGTTCATTCTCCTATTATCTACAGATATTTCATGATCATTCCACACCTATAATGCTCAGGTAACATAATATACACCTGGTTATATGCCATATGCATTCATTCTCCTATTATCTACATATATTTCATGATCATTCCACACCTATAATGCTCAGGTAACATAATATACACCTGGTTATATGCCATATGCATTCATTCTCCTATTATCTACAGATATTTCATAATCATTCCACACCTATAATGCTCAGGTAACATAATATACACCTGGTTATATGCCATATGCATTCATTCTCCTATTATCTACAGATATTTCATTATCATTCCACACCTATAATGCTCAGGTAACATAATATACACCTGGTTATATGCCATATGCGCTCATTCTCCTATTATCTACAGATATTTCATGATCATTCTCCACCTATAATGCTCAGGTAACATAATATACACCTGGTTATATGCCATATGCATTCATTCTCCTATTATCTACAGATATTTCCTGATCATTCTACACCTATAATGCTCAGGTAACATAATATACACCTGGTTATATGCCATATGCATTCATTTTCCTATTATCTACAGATATTTCATGATCATTCCACACCTATAATGCTCAGGTAACATAATATACACCTGGTTATATGCCATATGCATTCATTCTCCTATTATCTACATATATTTCATGATCATTCCACACCTATAATGCTCAGGTAACATAATATACACCTGGTTATATGGCATATGTGTTCATTCTCCTATTATCTACAGATATTTCATGATCATTCCACACCTATAATGCTCAGGTAACATAATATACACCTGGTTATATGCCATATGCATTCATTCTCCTATTATCTACAGATATTTCATGATCATTCCACACCTATAATGCTCAGGTAACATAATATACACCTGGTTATATGCCATATGCATTCATTCTCCTATTATCTACATAAATTTCATGATCATTCCACACCTATAATGCTCAGGTAACATAATATACACCTGGTTATATGGCATATGCATTCATTCTCCTATAATCTACAGATATTTCCTGATCATTCTCCACCTATAATGCTCAGGTAACATAATATACACCTGGTTATATGCCATATGCATTCATTCTCCTATTATCTACAGATATTTCATGATCATTCCACACCTATAATGCTCAAGTAACATAATATACACCTGGTTATATGCCATATGCATTCATTCTCCTATTATCTACAGATATTTCATGATCATTCCACACCTATAATGCTAAGGTAACATAATATACACCTGGTTATATGCCATATGTGTTCATTCTCCTATTATCTACATATATTTCATGATCATTCCACACCTATAATGCTCAGGTAACATAATATACACCTGGTTATATGCCATATGCGTTCATTCTCCTATTATCTACAGATATTTCATGATCATTCCACACCTATAATGCTCAGGTAACATAATATACACCTGGTTATATGCCATATGCATTCATTCTCCTATTATCTACAGATATTTCCTGATCATTCCACACCTATAATGCTCAGGCAACATAATATACACCTGGTTATATGCCATATGCATTCATTCTCCTATTATCTACAGATATTTCCTGATCATTCCACACCTATAATGCTCAGGTAACGTAATATACACCTGGTTATATGCCATATGCATTCATTCTCCTATTATCTACAGATATTTCATGATCATTCCACACCTATAATGCTCAGGTAACATAATATACACCTGGTTATATGCCATATGCATTCATTCTCCTATTATCTACAGATATTTCATGATCATTCCACACCTATAATGCTCAGGTAACATAATATACACCTGGTTGTATGCCATATGTGTTCATTCTCCTATTATCTACATATATTTCATGATCATTCCACACCTATAATGCTCAGGTAACATAATATACACCTGGTTATATGCCATATGCATTCATTCTCCTATTATCTACAGATATTTCATGATCATTCCACACCTATAATGCTCAGGTAACATAATATACACCTGGTTATATGCCATA